>NC_092239.1:2305819-2455819 GCF_036320965.1 Panulirus ornatus
CAGTTATCTACTGTACAAGGGACCAGTTATCTACTGTACAAGGGACCAGTGACATCCTGTACAAGGGACCAGTTATCTACTGTACAAGGGACCAGTTATCTACTGTACAAGGGACCAGTGACATCCTGTACAAGGGACCAGTTATCTACTGTACAAGGGACCAGTTATCTACTGTACAAGGGACCAGTTATCTACTGTACAAGGGACCAGTTATCTACTGTACAAGGGACCAGTTATCTACTGTACAAGGGACCAGTTATCTACTGTACAAGGGACCAGTTATCTACTGTACAAGGGACCAGTGACATCCTGTACAAGGGACCAGTGACATCCTGTACAAGGGACCAGTGACATCCTGTACAAGGGACCAGTTATCTACTGTACAAGGGACCAGTTATCTACTGTACAAGGGACCAGTTATCTACTGTACAAGGGACCAGTTATCTACTGTACAAGGGACCAGTGACATCCTGTACAAGGGACCAGTGACATCCTGTACAAGGGACCAGTTATCTACTGTACAAGGGACCAGTTATCTACTGTACAAGGGACCAGTGACATCCTGTACAAGGGACCAGTGACATCCTGTACAAGGGACCAGTGACATCCTGTACAAGGGACCAGTGACATCCTGTACAAGGGACCAGTGACATCCTGTACAAGGGACCAGTGACATCCTGTACAAGGGACCAGTGACATCCTGTACAAGGGACCAGTGACATCCTGTACAAGGGACCAGTTATCTACTGTACAAGGGACCAGTGACATCCTGTACAAGGGACCAGTTATCTACTGTACAAGGGACCAGTTATCTACTGTACAAGGGACCAGTGACATCCTGTACAAGGGACCAGTTATCTACTGTACAAGGGACCAGTTATCTACTGTACAAGGGACCAGTTATCTACTGTACAAGGGACCAGTGACATCCTGTACAAGGGACCAGTTATCTACTGTACAAGGGACCAGTTATCTACTGTACAAGGGACCAGTGACATCCTGTACAAGGGACCAGTGACATCCTGTACAAGGGACCAGTTATCTACTGTACAAGGGACCAGTGACATCCTGTACAAGGGACCAGTGACATCCTGTACAAGGGACCAGTTATCTACTGTACAAGGGACCAGTGACATCCTGTACAAGGGACCAGTTATCTACTGTACAAGGGACCAGTGACATCCTGTACAAGGGACCAGTTATCTACTGTACAAGGGACCAGTGACATCCTGTACAAGGGACCAGTGACATCCTGTACAAGGGACCAGTGACATCCTGTACAAGGGACCAGTGACATCCTGTACAAGGGACCAGTGACATCCTGTACAAGGGACCAGTGACATCCTGTACAAGGGACCAGTTATCTACTGTACAAGGGACCAGTGACATCCTGTACAAGGGACCAGTGACATCCTGTACAAGGGACCAGTGACATCCTGTACAAGGGACCAGTGACATCCTGTACAAGGGACCAGTTATCTACTGTACAAGGGACCAGTTATCTACTGTACAAGGGACCAGTTATCTACTGTACAAGGGACCAGTTATCTACTGTACAAGGGACCAGTTATCTACTGTACAAGGGACCAGTGACATCCTGTACAAGGGACCAGTGACATCCTGTACAAGGGACCAGTGACATCCTGTACAAGGGACCAGTGACATCCTGTACAAGGGACCAGTTATCTACTGTACAAGGGACCAGTGACATCCTGTACAAGGGACCAGTGACATCCTGTACAAGGGACCAGTGACATCCTGTACAAGGGACCAGTGACATCCTGTACAAGGGACCAGTTATCTACTGTACAAGGGACCAGTTATCTACTGTACAAGGGACCAGTGACATCCTGTACAAGGGACCAGTTATCTACTGTACAAGGGACCAGTTATCTACTGTACAAGGGACCAGTTATCTACTGTACAAGGGAC
Organism: Panulirus ornatus; assembly: GCF_036320965.1. Taxonomy (NCBI): domain Eukaryota; kingdom Metazoa; phylum Arthropoda; class Malacostraca; order Decapoda; family Palinuridae; genus Panulirus; species Panulirus ornatus. Next base: position 2,307,752 of record NC_092239.1, read on the forward strand.
CAGTGACATCCTGTACAAGGGACCAGTTATCTACTGTACAAGGGACCAGTTATCTACTGTACAAGGGACCAGTGACATCCTGTACAAGGGACCAGTGACATCCTGTACAAGGGACCAGTGACATCCTGTACAAGGGACCAGTGACATCCTGTACAAGGGACCAGTGACATCCTGTACAAGGGACCAGTGACATCCTGTACAAGGGACCAGTGACATCCTGTACAAGGGACCAGTGACATCCTGTACAAGGGACCAGTTATCTACTGTACAAGGGACCAGTGACATCCTGTACAAGGGACCAGTGACATCCTGTACAAGGGACCATCCCCTCTGTACATAGGACCAGTAATCCCTAGTACAAGAGACAGAAACCTTCCTTAAAAGGTACCAATAATCCCCCGTACAAAGTACCTGTAACCTCGTGTACAAAGAACTAGTAACATCCTGTACGAGGGACCACTAACAAACTGTAAAAGGAAGCAGTAACCTCCTGTACGAGGGACCAGTGACATCCTGTACAAGGGACCAGTGACATCCTGTACAAGGGACCAGTAACCTTCCCCTACAGAGGACGTTGTAAGGAGGGAGTAACCAGGGGCAACACCCACTAGGCCGCTGCTGCCAACTCAAGGTCACCAGAGCCGGGCCGGCCGCACACCCCTGCCTGACGTGAGCCACCTGAGAGAGAGAGAGAGAGAGAGAGAGAGAGAGAGAGAGAGAGAGAGAGAGAGAGAGAGAGAGAGAGAGTCTTATCAGACGGGAGCTATGTGTACGTGCTAATGCTTGGTAACCAATACATCTCTCATATATATATATATATATATATATATATATATATATATATATATATATATATATATATATATATACACAAACCATAGGGGGAAAGTGAATTTAGTCCATGTGAAATTAATATACAGTGATAACAAGACGTCCTAAAAACTACGGGCAACAATGAATATAAACGTATCCTACGAAAAACAGAATCGAACAAAAATATCGCAAAAAAAACCGAAGGTAAGCAACCAGAAGCATGGTGGTAAAGGTCTTATGAATCACAAGTTCCTTAACTCTATTATTAGCAATAAACGTTCATGAACAAAGAAAAGGAAAGAGAACAAAATACTTCGGTAAACAGATCAAACAGAGCGAAATTTACGTACACTAAGGAAAACAATGATTGCGAGCGAAGGAATATGAACTGCCATCTGACTTCCTATGATTTATTTGAGTTATTTCTCGTCCAGGTTCACTGCTAAATTGTTAACCTTTGACTTTATATATATATATATATATATATATATATATATATATATATATATATATATATATATATATATATATATATATGTAAAGGATGTCTTGGGAGCGGAGAACTAACTCTGGCGCGCCTTCCCAGTTTCGTATCGATCATATTAGGAATAAAGAACAGCGAACATTTGGCAGCCAGAACGAGAGGCAGAGAGAGGAAAACATGATTCCCTCTTTACACTAGACATAAAAACATGTAAAACAACGTCTTACTTAATGAGGGATGACGTTTATAGCCCCATAGAATTAAGGTCGCTGGTGAGGCGTGAGGTCAGCAAGGTGATACAAGACGAAAATGGAATGTCAAAGTGAGAGAGAGGAGGTAGGAAGGCAGGCAGGCAGGGAGGGAGGGAGGGAGAGAGAGAGAGCAAGCAGGTTAGCGCGGGCTACCGGTTCAGCAGGCGGCGGCGGCGATGGTGCGGGCTGGGAGACCTTGGGGGCCGTTGCTAGCCGTTAGTTGAAGGTCGCCATCCTGTCGCCGCTCACTGCTGCCGCCCTCCTGCCCCAGGTCCGCCTGCCCCAGGCCCTCCTGCCCAAGGCACACCTGCCCTAGGCCCACACTTGCCTTTAGGCACACCTGCCCTACGCTTGTTTGCTCCAGGTCCGCCTGTCCCAGACCCTCCTTCCCAGGCACACCTGCCGCCCCGATACTCCAAAGCCTCCTTCACTCCAGCTTTCATCTCCTCGGTCTTCCCCTCCACTTCTGACGAAGCAGATCCTCTACATGTCTTTCGCTCATCCTCTCTCCATGTCCAAACCATTTCAGCACACACTAGACAGCTCTCTTAATCTTTCCCGTACGTCATCAACTTGCCTGATACCAAATATTGTCCTCAGGCATCTGATTTACAACACATCCAACTTCTCCCATTAGCATTTGCGGCGCAAGATTCACGTCCACAGAACAGTGACGGTAGTACAACACCTTCACACGTACCCACCTTCGCCGTGACAGACTAACCTATCCTTCAGTAGACTCCTGACTGCAACCAGGAACTTAATCCCTCACTTACCCTATGACTCACTCCAAGTTCCATCCGCTCACATGTCCACTCCCAGGAGCGTAAAACCCTCCATTACCTCCAAATCCTCTCCATTCAAACTCACACTCAAACCATCCTCTCTCTCTCTCTCTCTCTCTCTCTCTCTCTCTCTCTCTCTCTCTCTCTCTCTCTCTCTCTTCCCATCTCCTGCTACACCTCTTTATCTTAGTTTGGTTCAGATTAACTCTCAATATCCTTCTTTTATACGCTCTGGCAGACTCAGACGCCAGCTGCTGGAGTTCTCTACTTCAACTGATTCACCTCTGAGCCTCCACAATCCACAACATAATGTAGATATGCCTCTTACTCCAAGACCCTTGCATTTACCTACCTCAACACCCTGTCCTTAAACAGATTAAACAGTCATGGTGACATCACACATTGTTAAAGCAGACACACCTTCATCCAGAAACGCTCACTCTTCTCCCTTCTTACTTACCTGGTGAAACATCCTTAACGCATCTACTAGCTTTGCCCTCACACCATGTATATGTAACACTTCCTACAAGGCTTTTCTGTAAACCCTGGTAACCACCTTCTTCACTACGTCAATGCCACAGTACGGTCATCAAACTTGAATATCGGTAATTCGAGTATCTAATTCTGTTTCCTTTGTACATACATCCTGTCAGTCCTCAGTCACCTCACTCTGGCCATGTAAATGTTGACAAGCCTGCCTGACCAATCAACAATACTGTCACTCCCTTTCTTAAGCGAAACTTAACTGCAATCCTATCCACTCCTGCTGCTGTGTCACCATTCATCTTCCACAAAGATGTCAATGCCTCTCTTATTTTCATCCTAATATTCGCCAATACTTTCTCATTCCTTTAACAAACTCATGCCTAACACAGCTGGACAGGAAAGGGAACTGTTTACAAATTTTGCCCTCTACAAAGCAATCCAGTTTGTACAGACCTTCACTAATATCAATCTTACAATTTGTGTCATTCAACACACTGGAATGTCTCCTGACATACTTATCCATATCTTTTCATCTCTTGTTTTGGATGAAAGCTCTTCCTTACCTGCTCCCCTTGCTGTCACACCCATTTGTTTTCTTGTTCTCGTTACACTACCCACCTCTGCAAATTACCTTCTTATTTTCGCTGAAATTCATCGATTTTTTCTTTCATCTCGTTTCATACCACCACTCACCGTTCTCATACGCCCACATACCAACAAACGCAGCACCAACACACGTAAGCACCGCTTCATACTATATCACATTATATATATATATATATATATATATATGTATATATAGGCATGTGTTGCTGTTTTTGTATAAAAAAAGACTCAACTACCCGCCGTGCACAACATTATCATCATCACCAGGTGATCAGTGTCGCCTGGCACCACAGCCTTGCCCGCGGCCTCGCTGCCTCACCAGCAACCGGTCTGCCGTTACCTCTGTGTCCTGTTCAGTAAAGTCCCCAGTGTGATCACTTGCACCATATATCCCACGGGATATAATGTGAGGCTTACGTTGATCACGGACATTTTTTTCATAATATCTCAGATGTGGGTTTGATGAGCTACAATATGCCAGTATCATGTAGGTAGGTAGTTATATTACCCTGGTGTGAGACTAGCTCGGCCATCTGGTTTACTACGGACCGTTAACAGTGAGTCAGTGCAGCAGGTGACCATTATCAACAGTGCTAAATATGCAAGACTCTTTTCGTCTTCGTTGTTTGTTTACTTGGGCTTTAGGCCTATCAGCTGCCATGGTCATCAAAGCCATCAACGTCCAGCTACATCCGTCATCAGAAAGTCTCGGAACTACTTTTTCAAGTGTTCAAGATGATTCTAAAAACAATTCATACATTCACTATGCATAACTGCGATCCATGTATTTTCAACGTGCTAGTGGACTTGGTAAATACACGAATACTGCAACACTTAACGAGGTACAGTCCAAGCATTAAACGAACGCTGAGTGGACCAAACGCTGCTTCGAGGACATGAACATTTTTTTTTCTACATTTTCTAGCGGCTCCAGGACGCGCGACAGAGGATCTTTATGACTCGATGGAGGGCAACTAGGGTGGCATCCAGCAATGCAGCTCACAATAGAAGACTCCACAAGACTCTGAAGTTCACTTCACAGCCACTGTGATGGAACTAGCATGAATCGTCTCCATCAAGAATGAACTAACATACATGTTCAGCAACCAACCCTTATTTATGGCCTTCATGAATCTCTTTACAACAATCATTCTTTAAATGTACCCCATCATTAATCCAGCTTTACAAGCCACTACTGTTTAACTCCTATCTATCAACAGCCTAGTTTACACAGCATGCCTTCCGCCTTCACATCTCTAAATCTCCTGCTCAAACCTCACATCAGACTGGTCTTGAAACATCGGAACTGGAGACTTAAAAAATCTGTCCATTAATCGGATATACAGTTGACATCACTATCATCAATGCTATACCGTCAATTCTCAATTCTTTTTTTTCACCCAGAACTCAATCTTCCCTCCAGCATTTAATCTTACGTACCAAACCGATCAGGAACGTGAGCACGCCGCACGCGAGCTATGCAAGCGTAGCTCTCACCACAGCCCACCACCTGCCACAGCCAGGGACAGGCGCACTATTCTCAAACCTATAAATAATATACTTTACATACGCCAAAAGGCACGACCTTCTCACACTCAGTTCAGCAGCCACAGATATTTCTGGATCGTAATAAAATAACCAAACGATTTACTTAAATTATTTTTTCTTTATTCGATCAACAGACTTGACTGTTACAGACACATCGCAAGATAATGCAAGTCCCCAGAAAAAACTCCATGTTGACTTTTTCCTTCATATTATCCATCTGTGATGGCGTCTAGGTCTTAGCAAAGTTCCAAGTCCCGTTCGAGTCCCTCCTCTAAAGAACCTGTACCTCGGTAGTCGCCTGAACTCGCTGAGGGCGGGCGTCACGGCTGCAAAAACCTTGAAAAGTCTTCCTGAATTTTGCGAGTTAAACAAATCTATGCTTTATAGTTTTACCGAAAGTTAGCGTTTAGTGAGGAAAAAAAAGAACAGCTTTAAAACTTAATAAACTTCAATATGATGACTAAAAGACAACATAACAGGCACCCAACTGCTTCTTATCACATACTGGTGCCCACAATCTTCCAATAAAACCGGTTTATGCACGACTATATATTAGCAAGGCTATCTAAGTTTCTTTACGTTGAATGTTTTAACGTATGGTACATATTCTGCCTTTAGATATTCACAACCCTTACATCTTAGCAATATAAATACTCGATCGTTTATGTAAACAGTAGTCGTAAAGTTTCGTTTTCAAAAGAAATTTTGAGACCCTAAAAAAATCTTGGTATTCCATATTCATAAAAGTTTGGTGACAAAAGCTCTGGCAAGGTTTTCAAAGTTTGCTGTCCATTCTTACTATACCTATATAAAAATAAAACACAAACTACTTCTTAAAAAACAATGATGCATCTATCTCGTCAAACTACAGCCCTCAACCTCAGTAATGTTTTAAGTAACGGAAATTCTCATGATCACACAATATACTGGTCTCCTTGAAAGACATAATAAAATCTCAAGCAGGCAATGAAGGTCTCATGCGGCCACTCCACAAAAGACATCTTTTCTCCTCCTACTCACAACCTAGACTGCTCTGTGTTTGGTTGATATGGTTGTACGAGATGTGTCAAAGGCACTCAAGACAGGATTTAGCATCAAGGCTTTCTCGTCGAACATTCTTTATATGCTCATGTAATATTCGGAATTTGTTCTATAATACCACGTCAATGTGATGCGATAATTCTCTCCCTCTATCTCTTCACATTAATGATGGAGCGAACAAGACTGTTCTCCTACTGCTCTATTCACACCCACCTACATTTCTGATCTCATCCATCATACCTTCCATGTAACTCTAACTTTTCTCCAAAAAATATACAATTGTTTATTTAAAAACAAACAAGATGTCTTTCAACCACCTTTCGCATTCGCTAATATTAGTTTTTCTACTTCATCATTGCTGGACTCACATCATGTCAGAGTAGTTTATGGACAATTCCGTGGTGCACTAGTTAGCATTCCTGACCATGACGCACTCATGGGCCACCCAGGGTCGAACGCACAGGTTCGGATCCTGATTATGGCAGTCGGTCCACAGTCAACTCAGCTATTCGTCCACTCTTACGGATTGGTCGATAAAATGGGTACTTGGCTTAAGTTAGAGCATTTAGGGCTTCAGTTGCCCGCGTCATCACAACATAACAAAAAAATAAATGCTTGGCTTTTATTTCTAGGTTCGTAAATATGATATCGCTACCCACGGCTCACCCCTGATAGAGCTACGTCCATCCTGATAACGTATACTAGATTTCCACACTCCATGAGGTGTGTCCAGATCCACTTAACAAGATCGACCATACATCTCATTAGAACTACCCTGACTTTACGTCCTCACTGCCATATTCCCTCCTCCTCCTGTCTGAGAGTGAGATATGAGGCAGCTTTTCTAATATTCGTTTAGTCATCCATTCGACTTTTGACGCGCTCTACATTCATGTAGCAACACCGCACTCGTTGCTCTTCTCCTGCCTCTCATCTCCCATTCCTCTCACCCTCGCCTTAACAATTGCCTAAAGTGCCTGGACAGTTCTTTACTTGTGCTGACAATGAACAGCATAACAAGTGTTCCTCACACCCACCGTCTTATGATACATAACTTCCAGACTTCGATGAAGCCGCCACCATGTTCTTCCGCGCGGCACAAGACAAACACAGTCGTAACATTACAATGAGTTACGTCGTTTAAAACATGTGAAGGTGTTCACTGGCGGGGTAACTAAGCCGTCCTCTTCATGCTGGAACCATCTGTCCAATCATATCTATACCTTCCTCAGGTGTTCAAGACTTTGTAAACGTTATCACTACTGTACGGCCTTGCATGCTTGTTGCTTATTTGAACTTCAGTCTTACTAACTAACAGCCAGGGTCAATAAGAATGTCAGAGTCAAGTTATAACCACAAAACGAAAGATCTTGTATCTTCAAATCTTATAGATAACATTAAGATCAGATACACACTATATATGGCCCAAGTGCTTGTTGACATCACTGAAATCAATTAAACAAAAAAAAAATTGCTAATTGCTAAGGAAGGGCGTCTCTCACGAAGTGCTGAACCACAAAATCAAAGTACAATAATATAAACTCTACCACTGCAATTCAAGTACGTAAAAAGTGATACTTTTCGTATGTTGTATATGTATATTTCTTAAAGGAAGCTCAATTACGACTTGTTTACAGTTAAAGTAATTAGAGCTCTGAGGATGATGAACGAAACTGGTGAAATTCTTATTTTGTACGATCACATTTTATGTCCACTTAATTGTACGTTTAGATTTATTTTCTTTTTCTCCAACAGGCTAAAGGATCTTGAAGCACAATGATTATATTTTTTCCTAGATATGTATTGTCTAAATTACCTTTCAGTGTTAATCTTTTGATATATCCTATTCATTTTTATTTGGACAGATGTATATCTTGATTCTATATGGAGATTTATATACTAATACTCCATGATGTAATATGGAACGGTAGGAAAGTAGATAGATTTAATTCTGTTCGAAACTTCAGTAAATGTTCAAAATACACAAGTTAGATTCATTATATGTACAATAAACAGTCGTAATATTTTCACATATAAAAAGTAGAACTGCTGGCCAATTTAGTGAAGGTTACGGGAAGATGGCGAGAATAATGATCGTGTGTAAAATAATCGGTTTGTGTGTTCAGGATAATTTCTTGCATTTCATACGTTATGGCGAACATTAGGTTAAGGTTAGGTTCATACTTCATGGAGGGTTTAGACCGAGGCTACGAGGATCGCATGGCTACTGGACATTTACTCATCACCGGTACGAGGCTTTCATGTTTATTTCAGCTGCATAAAACGGTTATAAAAAATATTATACGACCACAACTTAAACACGAAATTACAAGAGTTGTGTGTTTTGAACAGTATATATATTCATGTTGCGGGGCACAAGTGTCTGTATAATACACGCATAACGATACAAACTCTGTCTTCTGGTCATACTTTTAAAAGGTAATAATACAAGAGGAGAGGATTTTCAGCCAACCTACTCTTCCCTCCCCCCCCCCCACCACCATAGTTGTCTTTTACGATACGTAAAATATACCTGGGTAGTATTCTTCCTCCTGTATGCACAAGGATTATATATATATATATATATATATATATATATATATATATATATATATATATATATATATATATATATATATATATGAAAATGTTATGAGAGATTTATGGCAAACTTAACTATTATTTAGCTCCATCTAGATGAACCGTTTACTGAGGCTAAATGCCGCTACGGCGACAGTTTACGAGACAATCTCTTGTTCCTGCGGCGCTCGGGTTGAGGCTCAGTGCATTATCATACCTCATATATTTACGAGATACCACTACACTTTGTGTATATATATATATATATATATATATATATATATATATATATATATATATATATATATATATATATATTCTTTCTTTCTTTCTTTTAAACTATTCGCCATTTCCCGCGTTAGCGAGGTAGCGCTAAGAACAGAGGACTGGGCCTTTTTTGGAATATCCTCAACTGGCCCCCTCTGTTCCTTCTTTTGGAAAATTTAAAAAATTTAAAAAATTTAAAAAATATCATTCTACGTTTTATCAATTTAACGTTACTGTAGGGTATGGTATAATAATAGGGGACGGGGACATCGTGGGTATTAAGTGTTTATGGACATTTCCTTTCGTGTTGGCTGTACTTGCCAACCTTTCCCAGCCTCGCACAACTGTGCTTAAATATATTAGGATTCATGAGACTGCATCTCGAAAAACCGGTTCCTTAGAAATTATAAGTGGACATAGGCGACAGTTGCATCAGGTCACTTATTTGTTCTCCAGTTCCGTCTGGTGACGTAGCCTATTGTCAGTATGGCAGCCTATTTACGACCCGCCTTGTATTAATGTAATTAACGACCACATACCACAAAGCAATACTTCTTAATATACCTCAAACACATATCGTAATTTACAGATATTAGTTAGTTTTCGGTTGGTTGGCTTGCTATTTATAGGTCTGTCAACTACCAGGGTCATTAAAGCCGTCAATGGCTACATAAAATCACCAACCGAAAGATCTCTTACACCTTCAGGTGTTCGAACAAGATGCCTGTACGACCAACCACAGTGAGTCAGTTTCTTAGTCTCATTTAACTTGCAAAGTCCTTCCTCTGCTTTTATGTGTGATATTTATGTTTCTTAAGCACAAGAATTATTTTCATGTACTCGTTACAGCCTTCAGGAAAGTAATCCACGATGCTGTAATTTTCCTGGATAATTCATGTTCATGATATATAATTCTGTGTTCATAAAATAATCAAAACTAAGAAAATTGTTACAGTCTGTAAAGTTATCAGCAACTTTTACTACGTAATCACATAAAACACATACTATATATATATATATATATATATATATATATATATATATATATATATATATATATATATATATATAACTTATTTCGTACTTTAACGTTAATATGAATTTTAAGAGGAGGTTTTCTTGCAGCGATGTAATCCTTATATGTGACCTCTAACTATATAACTACCACATCCATCTGTTATGCCTGAATTTCTGCTCTCGGGCATCTTGTAAGGGGCTTGGCAGCGGTCAAAGCCTAGTCTTATGTGCTGGAACACTGTATACAGTGGGAGTGTGAACGTCCTTAGAATTACGTTGCACACCTGGAGAAGGTGTTCAGGTTTTTCAAATATTGGCTATAACTTAAGGTCGGCGGCCTTAATGACCCTGGCAGTTGACAGGCCTAAAGTCTAATTAACGAACACATTGATATAATGAGAGAATTCCTTACCAAGGTCAGCAGAGACAGACACCCTGACACCGGTCCACAGTGCAGGATGATCAACTTCAGTTAGTTAGTTAGCTGACCTCCATCTTATGACCAGGATCAATACCGCATACAACGCCGAGGAGCCTATACCACACACACAAGCGCATCAACTACCCTAACCTTAGTCATCGGTGGTTCGTAGGGCAAATGATGATGCACTTTAACACACAGACTTGGAATATCGCCTCTTAATTTCCGTGGGTGACAAAATTACTGATCGACGCTGAAGACAAAAAAAAATAATCAATTTGAGGTAGAAACTATCTTATGAAAAATATGAAATATACAGAAGAAATATTCTGCCTCAATATTTCGGGTAATTTGTTATCTTTATTCACATACGATCCATCGACTGCTTACATACTTGCTCCAGAACACCTACAGACATCCTTGTCTTCACAGCCAAGGGCACATATCACCTCACTCAATTAATACATACAAACAAAACTTGAATATGAATGTCCAGGTGTCGATGGTTGTGCTGCCCCCACTACTGTAAATGAGTCAAGCAACTCGCTCAAGACGAACCAACTGTCTGCTCACAAACCCTCTGGAAAGCAAGTGACCTTCGGTCCTGAAGAAAGTGACTAACCAAACACTCGATTCGCCGGGGAAGGCAGCTGCTGGACTGGTTTTTGAAGCACTCCCAGCAGGTGTCTCGCCTCGCTCAGCAGGTGAGCAGCGTATAGGCGGAGGTAATGAGTGAGGAGTGTGTGACGCCAGTGGCCGTGAGGAGGAGTGAGCAACACGTGCATAGGTTCAGCAAACACTTGCAGGAAAACAGACATCCTTGTAAGGCTGAGAGCGGCAGCCAGAGGCCTTGGTGGGACATCATGCTTCAACTGAGATAACAGACACATCTCTGCTCTCCCCCCCGCAACAGAAGCTGGCTAACACACAACGGCTAAAGGGGATGTTTCCTGAGCAACAAGAAGAGGAAGTCGTTGCTACGAAAATGAGATCACCTGAAGGGACATGGGAGTCGAGACTTGGTGTTGTATACAACGACGTCGTCACCCACCATAATCACTACCACCACAACACCACCACAATCTTTACTACCACCACCGCCATCACCACCAGGGAGGAGTCTTCCACCGGCCCAGGTGCTCCTCCCACTAGTCCACCGCCTCCATCAGCCTCCCTCCCGCACGAGTATCCAGCCCTGAGGGATGAATTCTAATCTGAGCTTAAACACGAGATTTAAAGATAGGTAAAAACAGTTGTCAGCCTGTGTGCCTCCGACAAGGACAAGACTTCTGAACGGTGGAAACTTGACTAACACCCAGCCATCCATTCACCTCTGACTGACGCTTACAGAACCCAAGCAGATGTTCCTGTACAATACGTGAGACAGGTACACACAGGCATCGACGCCTGCCAGACAATGGTTGATGCTTGAGAGCTCCTCACCAGGGAGAGACTCGGCGGAAACAGTCGAGGAAATTTTGGTACCAGGACAAGCAGGGTTAACTGTAAGGTGAAATGGACTAGGTGAGGACAGACACTGGGTGACGACAGGGTCTAATGAAGGGCAGGTACTGGGAGAGAGGTACCACGTGAGAACAAGTACAAGGGAAGCTGAGGAATCATTTGAAGACAGGTAACAGGCGAGAAGAGTTACCAGGTCAGAAGTACCAGGGAAGGACAATCATTACCAGGATAATAAGTCCCCCTGACTAAGCTGACCAGTGAACATTCATCAAAATCAGACAAAGTGAAACTTTCGTTTCTCATAGGCGACTAAAAAACAATCCCACAAAGCAGTCTCGTGTTTCGTCACGGAGGCGGCCACAATGCAAGATGAACTGGGCTCAGCCATGCATGTGTTGGTTCGAGAGTCCCTAAAGATACACATGAAACCACCTGCCCCCCACCACCCCACACACACACACACACACACACACACACACACACACACACTCGATCCTTTCCAGCAAGCTAAATGACAAGAGACACCTGCCCTTCAGGTGGTTCTCGACGACATACGCTTCGAGGAATTGTTACTCTGAATCCTTGAGCCCGACGGTACGATCTCTGAACATGACGATAAGACCATTATGTACGATAACCTCGCTTCTGATCTCACCCGCACGGATCAGGTCGTACTATCTTTCTTAAGGGTCGTACTGTCGTGCATACAGGCAGTACCAACGCGCTCTAAAGTTTAAGGTTAAAACGTCATATTCTCAGGTCGTGGCCGAGAAGCCATGCCGGGAGGTCAAACCTGGGACGCAGCCACCACCGCCAGACCAAAAACTTGACTCGTCTTGTCCCCCCCACATGACAAAGCAGCCCCTGGTCCTCACTGGCAGTGTATCTGTCAAAACAATACAAGTTCTTTCTCTCGTCTGGTCAATATGAGGGACTCAGTCACATGAGAACTGAAGTGTGACTTGTTCTGCAGGTGTGTGGCCAGCACACACACTCACAAAAACGAGCGCCGGAGAAGAAGTTTCGCGCACCAAGATTTGTCTCTGTTTGGGAACCGAGGCAGTGAGTCGACACAAGCTTCGCTTGGCGACAAGCACGAATGAATTCCTCATCCTGTGAACAAGTTCTGATAAATCAAATATCCTCATGTTACTCTGTGATCTGCTCTTCCTTACAAGGACGTGTGGGAATGAGTGAATTTAAAAGTAAAGCATGTAAAATAAATTAGTTTATTAATTCGTTGCGATTGTCTTACATTCTTCAACGATAAAGTGTGAGGCTTCGAGTCCCACTAGGATGTAAGAGCTTCGGAGAGTTGTAAAATCTGCGAGCTGTACCGTTCGTGTGGTGTGGGCTGGTTCCCTCCTTCACGAGCGTCATTCCCTCAGCATAGAAGGATGTGTGTGTCACATTACTCGCCAGTATCCTATGACCACAGGTCCTCAGCACCCGTCTGACCATCACAGGTGCCTCATGAATGTACCCTCCTCAAGCTGGGTCAGGCCAAACATCACCCCTCAAATTATCTCAGAAAAGATCAGCAATCAAGCAAAAAATATTCCTCCATTTCTCAATAACTCTCTGACCTTGTTGGTTCTCTTTCTAACAGAAAATCGCATCCTGACCGCTGTTGTCAGAGGTTAAGGTCAGGCCAGCATCTGTGGCGGACCACAAGGCAACAGATGGCATCCTTTCTGATTCAGTCATAATGACTCGCTCACTCCTCTAGGCAACAGATGCATACACCCGCTTTGGGTGCTCAAGGAATATCAATAAAAGGAAATTGAAACTGATGTTGACCAACTTTGCCACAGGTCAAACTAACATTTCAGATTAACCAGGACTCAGGAATCAGTGGTAGATAAGAGTACAATGGCTCTTACAGACCTGGCGCCCTTAGTGTTGACATTCACTGACTTGTGCATTATATTCCTCTTGCATGATATGTAACGATTACGATTCAGTTAATCCTCGAACAACAAGTTGATGGATACTTTACTAGATCTTCCGTGAGGTAGGCAAGCAGTATCTGGCACGACTTACAACCCCGGGAACACGCTGTACACAACATAGACAACCTCAACTCTCGCAGCTCATCCATGGCCAGGCGGGCGGCTCACTGCTCCTCCACCCGCGCCATCCAGCACCCTCCTCCGCCGACTCCTCCTCCTGTCACAACGCCCAACACTTCCTCAGCACTACCACCAAAACAGAACAAGTTCTACGAGTCTGACAAGCACCTCTCGTGCCACCACCCTGACCACCACTACCACCACTACAACCCCGCCTCCCCACAACACTTTGTTGTAACTCGCTTCGTCATCACCAACAGACGGCTACCATGGACCAACTTTTCCTCAATCCATCTAACTCGACTCTTCACAATATATATATATATATATATATATATATATATATATATATATATATATATATATATATACCTGCCAGGTAGTTTTAGTCAAATTCATCGAGATATCTCCTCCAAATCTGACAGTTTTCAATACGTGGGCAGCGACAAAAACCGGTTTGCGTCAGCGTATAATACTCTCCTCCAGGAACTATCTTCCAGTGTGGGAACCAGCCACCCTCCCTGATGTAGAACGCAAGTCCGACGTTTCTACTTTATATCTCGAAAAGTAAGAAAGGAAATATTTAAGGATTAAGGATGTATGCAAATTACATCTTTTACAATTTCAGACTCGAAGGATTGGTCATTCTTCTTATGTAAGGTGCATGAAGACGTCTATGTGTGAAGATGTTCACAAATATCTCATAGCAGCGTCAAAAATATTTCTATAACTATGACATAAAGAGTATCATACGCACGTTTCATCTACCATTACCTTCACTTTTCATCTTCTTGTATAACAGTTTATCTGTAGACATCAAACCATAGGAATATAATGGTTATTTCCCAAATCATACAAACAACACTATGGTTCTTTTCTTTCCTTCAATGACATCATCTGCCAGCTTCCTGAATTCCCATTTCTGTAATTTTTTTTCTTTTTTTTTTTTTGTATGTGTTCCACCCATCCAGTGCAGGTTGTGTTTTATGTCATACTGATCCAGTGAAATATTTTACCTTTAGGAATTATGACTAATTTAGAATTAATCTCAAATGTGACCAGATTTTTGGGGACTTTTGTTTGAACAATGGTACGGTGATCAAGAGAGAGAGAGAGAGAGAGAGAGAGAGAGAAAGAGAGAGAGAGAGAGAGAGAGAGAGAGAGAGAGAGAGAGAGAGAGAGAGAGAGAGAGAGAGAGAGAGAGAGAGAAGGGGGTTGCTCAATCTGTTAGCCTCTAACGAGTTTGTGGTTGAACTACCTAATGACTGTCAGTAATACAAGGACGTTTCCTGAGTGCGTATACTTCATGGATTCATACAACAAAATATCATCACGATCATTCGACAATATGAATATCTGATATGAAACTGTAGCCATAATATTGCCTTTACCGCCACTACATCCATAATAAACAGACAATCTTTTATCCAATACGAACAATGGCATATATTATCATGTGCTTGTATCATATTACTAATTTGCATAATGAAAGATTGTATATAGACGGTAAGAAAATATCATAATACGTTATATAAAGTAAATGCAATCTTAACGTAAATAATCTACGCTAACACTTGAGAATGGCACCGGAATTACTGAAGACATTTTTACGCAATACAAAAACATTTCTTCTGTAATATATGAAAATTCTTTGAAATATAAAAAACACCCAAATTAAGTTCGTACATTACATGGGTTTACCTTGGTTCTGTAATACTGATACAGAAATATGTTATCGGGAGTAATGCAAGACTTCATTCCAATATGAAACAAAGTTAACATGGACGTCGCATGGTCGATGGCCCACCTACATTCTACGTATATCAATTCTTTTCATTCTCATTTCTATTGCTCAAACATTTTCTTTACCTTCTAATTTGTTCCTTGGGACAAATATTCTGATCTCAGACAAACAACAACTGCCTCAGAGAGAATTATTTACATGTTTAACTTTATTGACCGTCTTATCAATATTATCATTTTTTCTCCCGTTGGCCTCAGTTGATCATATTAAAGATAACACGAAATGTCAACACAGCAGACGATCAATACGTTACCGATGGAAATGCCATCTTACGGAGATCAACCAATTTCGCTTGGCTCATTCGTCTGTTCCTTCCCTCTGGAAAATAATACAGAAGGAAAGGATTTCCAGCCCCAGCTCCTAACCCTTTTATCAATCGCCTTCTACGACACGCAGGAGATAAGTGGGTAGTGTTCTTTCTCCCCTATCCCCAGGGAGGAAGTGTTTCTTGTGTTGTATGACCAGGTAGTGTTCCATAATATGGTGGTGATGTCCCCTGGTACGGTGCGGCTTAGTGGTGGTCCCTCCTTGTACTGTACGACTAGGAGGTAGTGCCCCTAGTATTGCACAGCCAGGAGGTAGTGCCCTGTAGTGTTGTTGGTGGTACCTCCTAGTACCATACGACCAGGTGGTGGTGCCACCTAGTACCCCACCTGGTCTGAGTCCTCTGGATGAGCGGAAGCCATTCGAACCACAACGAAGACCAGGAGGCGACCTGGGCCAGTTGATCAACGACGCTGGACGCTATGATGATGACTGCTGCACTGATCATCGTAAAAACCATTCTGCTTCATCGTACTTTATCTATCAATAAAGTCTATCTTATCTATTAATACAAAATGTACGACATGAACATACCAGTTTTACGAGGGCTTATGCACTATTCCAAAATTATAACAAGTTCCAGAAAAATGAGCCTCTGTTCACAAATATCGAAATCAGTTTTTATGTTTTGATTTATACTGTGGCAATAATTCTCTCCTTCCTCTGGTGCTGGCGGTCAAATATCCAATTAGGAGACAAAAAAAAAAAAAAAAAACGAATTCTGACAAGTCTTTGGTAAAGTTGTACTTTTTCCTAACCTTCATTACCGAGGGTTACGGTTGTAACCATTTCTTTTGACTATTAGTTCCTAAGAGTCAGTTGTCATGACGTCACTTTCCTAGCATTGCGTCCTCCGCCGAGATGACACAAATGTAAACTAGAGACTATTATAAACACGTTAGCGCGACGTCGCTTCCCTTCCCCTAGCAACCGCGTCCGCCGCCATGTTGAGAAAGACGTCAACAAACCAGTGTGCACTACGCAGCAGCGCTGGACGTACCAGATCCCTGAGTTTTCTTCTCTGATACATACACACAGTAGCAGTTCTACGCCACGGGCGAATCAGCGTTGCGTGCATTGGTCAATCCGGCGTCGCTGTCAGCATCTGAGTCATGTGTCATTTTCGCCATCATAGTTAGTGAGGAAGCAGAACTTTGCGAGCGATAAACGTAGGTCTGGTGAGTGTGTGGACCGAGTATATACATACTCGACGACCGCGCGGAGGTGGAATTTCTGTAAATATAAGGGAATGATGACACGTAATATTCTCCTGATCACTAACTTTGGAATCTTAAAGTATGATTGGTTAATCATGCATGAAGTTGAGCAACTTGCTTAAGCAACTCTGGCTGGGGTAGTGGGTGGGTGTGGTAAGTCCTGTGCTCATGTCCTCACCTTTTTCCCATCTGGTCACCGCGCTTGGCCAGGGCCGTGTTCGCGTCCACCACTTCCCGAGAGAGAGAGAGAGAGAGAGAGAGAGAGAGAGAGAGAGAGAGAGAGAGAGAGAGAGAGAGACACACACGAAGAGCTGTATTCTGGCTGAGTTGTCAACACTGGTAAACAACATGGCTTCCACCCCTGGTAAAAGATGTCGTCAAGCGTGGTACTGGAAATTTCAGAATCTCTGATCCTCTTAGCCTAAGTCTTTGGTTTCTATGTATTCTTCCTTCGCTCTTCCTTCATCCGTCTATAATCTCACGTCCGTATTTCTCTCCAGTCTGTCCACTTGCGGTTGGTGACGGATGATCCTCAGCGTCCTTCAGAGTTAGTAATCATCCTGTTCAATTCCCTCCTGCAGCCTACACTCTTCCTCTTCTATACCATATTGTCTCTAACCCAGTAACTCTCCTCATACCTGTGTGGTGACAGTTCTTGAGTCTTCTTTCAACGACCCTCCTCGCCTGGTCGTTGTATTTGGACCAATCCTCTTACTGAGGCCTTCTACCGTATCGCTCACCCTACTGGACATTACCACAGCAGGCAGCTTCACTGTCTCTCAGAACCACTTACGTTTTGTGTCTTTCTCGTGATTTCCTGTGAAAATTCTCGTGTTCAATGCTTTTCTTCCGTCAGTATAATGAGCATGGATTTGGCTATTAATCTCTATTGCCCAGGGGTCGCAGCACCTTGCTCAGGGGTCAAGAGGTCAGACTTTTTTTTCAGGTCACGAGAGCCAGCTCGCGCTAACCAAGCAAGTGCGGTATCTGAACACAGTGTCAACTCTGGACCACAAACACTTCCCACCATAAATCAAACATCATATACAATCTATTTTCCCTAATAGATAATCTATTTACCCTAATGTAGAGCAGAATGCTCGTTTCTCAACGGCTGGAGAGGCTGCGCGTATGGAGTGCGTGCCAGGGGCTTCAGAGAGGATAGAGTCATGCCTCTTGCTCAACTCCGGCGACTAACCACTGGAAATAATGTTTATTTCATGGAGTGAGGGTAGCGAGTGGGTGGGTGGGTGACTGGAGGGTGGTGCAAGCATTAGCAATGGGCCGGCTGACCGGGTAGGTAGGAGGAAACTGCCACGAATAGCTGAGAAATACCATCATCCCTACTGACTCATTCACACACACACACAGACACACACACACACACACACACACACACAGGCAAGAGTACGGGTAAGAGTTTGATGACAACCTTGATCAAGTGTCATAACCAGTATGACAAAGTCGACAGTAAACATTTCTTCGAAATATGCAAAGTCGATTAACCAGAAGCAATAACAAGAAACTTAAAAATATTCTTTCATAAAATTAGATATACTTTTATGTGTATATGAATGGATCAAGTGATGAAATTATAAATACTGACAAGATATACATAAAGTTGTATGATAGATAAGAAACTGAAGGGGACCCCATGAGTGTAGAACTCCCTCTTTCAGTACAGTACAAATAGGTAATCATATATATGATTATACATATGATGTCAAACACAGAGACGCACATCACATGCAATCAAATACACAAACGCACACGAGTACACAACTAGACGTTCTACATTGGCTTCGGGGCCTTACTTCCTGATTCAGTACGAGCATTGAGATGATGATTCAAGCAAGCACATATCAACACTACACAAGCCGTAGCTGCTCACCACACACACACTCCTACACGTCTCACGACTGGTATACGAAACAATAACATAAACAAGTCAATTGGTTTGGCTACGTGTGTGACTGGAATCAGAGAGATAGGTGAATTCACGGTCTTAAGAATCGTTTGAATGATGATTAGTGTGTGTGTGTGTGTGTGTGTGTGTGTGTGTGTAATCGCTTGTATATGTGCATGTGTGTATGCATTTATGTATTACTGTATGCTTCTAAGGGTATTTATGTATGTGGCGTGTCTTTATGCAAGAAAATGTTGAACTTACTAGCATATGTGTTCTTACATTTAGACATATGTATGTATATACATCACAACCCACATGTTCGTTGTTATTTAGGCTTTTCACGTATCAACTTCGTGGGTCATTAAAGACAACGTAATTCAACTATCAGTCAAGGAATACTGAACACCGCCTTCAAGTTTTAAACATATGTAAGACCATGATACTCTTGTAGTCCACGGTTCCATGCTGGCTGGAATACGGTTACCAAAATCTTGATCGACCGGTGAATGGAGGGAAAGGTTTGAAGAAATTTAGGAGAGCTTTACTTGAAGAGCTCTTTCGAGGCGGTGAAGACAAAGATGGTTAAGGAGAAGGCAAGTCCCAAGGATTGATACAAATATTCAAATGATCCATAAATTTTCATGTGAATATTCTCTTACAAAGCATCGAGCTAGGTAGGACACGGGAGTGTGATTCCACAGCCAAATTTCTTCCAAACATCTAATGTTATTTTCAAAGTCGGAGCAACAAGAAAAAAAAGTTTATTATCAATATGAAGTCTTTTGACATTATGAATACCATAGACTTTTGATTTACATAGAGCAATTGCTTTGGATGCTAATTAAAAATCATCTTGATATGAGTTCTTTGCAAGACCAAGCTCAACATTTTCGCGTATATCCTCTATTATTTACATGTGACTTTAGAAATTAACAATGCATTTGTTTATACAATGCCATAAAACTTTCATATCTCAAAACCTCCGTGATGAGTGAACGCACAGCACAGCGATGCGAGTAATATTTCTTATTTTTTATGACTTTCATGGTTTACATAATTACCTGATGACCTTACCGCGTTTATCATAGCTTTCTAGTAACAAATTCAACGGGTAAACAGACTATGAACCACAACAATATCCCCGAACCACTGTTGTATTCCCAATTAGCTGCTTTTCAAAACTCACATTTTGAACACAATGTATCGTGAATTAAGTTATGGAAGTGCATCATTATATTCTCCCCTTTGTGGTTTCTGTTTCTGCTTAAGTTCTGGGCTGAGCCACACAGCTGAGCACCAAGAGGTAGCAGGGTCGTGAGAGGAACATTTAGCCAGATCACTGCAGGAGTTGCATCGTAACGTCCACCAAACTTGCTCAGCTCGGGGCCGCCACGCGCCATCACCACCCCCTCCAACCGATCCCGTCCCACCAGCCACGTCCACACTCCCGGCCCACAGGACAGCCACGCCCACACCCCAGGCTCACGGGACAGCCATGCCCACACCCATGACATGAGGGACAGCCACGCCCACACCCCTGGCAAGAGGATAGCCGCGTCAACACTGGCTAACATAACTACTCCGTGAGGACGTCGCTGGTCGGCCCACAAAGTTCCTCGTTGTCACAGTCTGGAAGCGATGTTCTGCAGTTATATACGGTTTGGTCCAGGACAAACTGACCTTATCACATGAGGCATCACGAAAGTCAATCACACTACCATTACCTCCAGAGTCTACTGGCTCAAGACCTACGTGGCGAGGGAGGCCTGAATTAAGATCCACAAATATTCCCACACACCTTTGAGCCGCAAAGGACCCAATTCTTCTCGCCATTGTAAACATTCAACACCAGATGGCCACGAAACCATACACACATACACATACTCGGTAAAGAGATGATATTCATCAAAAATGTTCATAAAAAAAAAGGCCAGGTTGGATTACCGGAAAATGTTAATCGGGCCATATGTAAAATTTCAAAAGACAAATCGACTTATTGTTTGGTACTAAAACATCCACAAAAGAGAAAAAAAATATTTGACAACGAACACATTCCCCAAAATGATAACATTAATACCAGTCAGTAAATACCTTAATGGATGATCTTGTAATCAATGGCCATAATGGTTTCCGCTCAGCACCTTCTCTTCCTTGCACAAAGAATTCTTGCCTCCACTTATCTAATCAAGGTCAGTATATGTCCAGAATTATCCATTTTGTTCCGTTTTGAATATATATAACACACCGGCCACCAGTAAAACGTATCAACACTTCTACAAAAACCACTACGATGCGCACAGTAGGGCTGGGTCGGGTATAACATTATAACACTCAAGTAAACATATGACAAATAATTACTTATAGTCAAGTAAGCAAATGACTAAGAGTTTCGTCCTAGAACTCCATTAATTGTTACCTTCACGGAGAGTACATGAATAAAACATATCACATTATAACAAGGAATGTCAGCTTGAATGATCACATGACCACACCCTCCCCCGTCTGTGGCGGCCAGATGACTGACCTGCCATGGTTTGGTTACCTCTGGTTTGTTGTGGTGAGGGCAATATAATGTCTAAAAACACGTAACTACTGCTTTAAATATGGCGCGATTGAATGCCATTAGGGTGAAAATCATACAGTTTTCCAACCGAAAATAAACAATTGCTCCGACGGAGGACCAGAGCTATGTAATTTGTATCGTTCAACTCATCTTTTTTCATTCAAAAACATATTACTTTGAATAGAGATATCTCATAGATATGAAATATTCTAGATGATATGAAACAAGTTGACAGCTATTACGAACGAGTCATTTAAAGATGTTTACATTGTGTCGTTGACCAAGGAGGTAAACATAGAGAATACGTATATAACAATTCATTGCTTCTGTATTGATGAAGATTTTTATGCTTTTGTGTCTTTACGATGATAAAAGACTAGAGGGAGTATGTTCAAGTAATAACATTCACGAATTCATTATTGAAGCCAATATTCTTATGAAATATGCGTAATGTTGAGGGACATTGTCCAGCCAAACTCTCAACTACGCGCTATTCACATCGTTCAAATAGACAATACTTACCTTAGAATAGACATAGATATTTGAAACTTACCATATATAAAGTAAATATTTTGGAACTTGCTGGGTAGTTTGAAAAACTTTTATCATTCTGTCTTACGTTATATACAGTATATATTCTTATATTTCACCACCAATTACTTGAGTTTCTGATGATTCTCTTGATATATGAAACGTTGCATCTTGCATTAGCTGAATGTAATAATTTCAAAATGAAAAATAGGCATTGGTGTCAGTACTGCGATTCTACGGTTAATAATGATTTTAACTTAACTTTCTCCTCTCTGTACCGGACCCCAAGCATAATGTGACATAGCCAGAAGCCACAGAGAAGACAGGTGCGGGTAGAGAGTAGCAGACCTTCCTCATGGCAGGTCTACTCAACACACCAGATCATCGTCAACTATCCATCAAGATATCACTAATCACTATAATCTCCTCAAACTACAGCATTCACTAAATTGGATGATCACATACGGTAATCCTAGATGACTCTCGAAGATGCTGATAAGGTAAAACTCCTTCGGTAATAATCACTTCTCCGCATCCTCGAGCTGCTCATGAAGTGAAGGATTCTTATCCACGTATCCTACATCAGGAGTGCTGCTTCCTTCACGTACTGCCTCGCGCCATCAGTGCCTCGCCAAGCCTTCATTACAGATTGTTACTCATCCCGACGCAATAAGTGCAAGACACTTCGCTATAATTCATGACGAGATTGAATTTACTTTATTTTTTCGTTTTCTTTGAAACGAGAAAGCCACGTTGGCCTTCATTAAGGATCCAGCGGTCGCGTTTGAGGTTTCAAGTATAAGAAAACTATCTATAATATCATCAATTATCATATAAATGAGAGAAAACAAGAAGGATATAATCAACAATTTTATTAATACTTAACCTCCAGTAAGTTTATCAGTTCCATATTTACAAAATCAATAAATAACCAGACAAGACGACCCCGACTTCACCACCATCACATCTCCACTCGGGATAACCTTCCACATTATCAACACATAATGGTAGACACAGTCAGTCTCCCATCACCTTTACTATCACTTACTCTTATATTCAACACACCAACAATGTTACATAAAGATTAAGTAAGAAATCAGAGCGAGGAAATCCACTATTAGGTTCGGGACTAACTAGAATCATTTGTCTGATGTAAGACCCTCCCTCCTGCAGCCTAGTCTTACACGTTTTAGATTAGATAGATCAATACTTCCTATTCTTATAGATCGGGTGTCCAATCGGTACGAAATCTAGCTGAAAATTCTTCCACTCTGGGTAACAGTTCATTGTTTGAAGAATGTTAATCCAGGGTTAACTTGTATCAACGTTTACATCTTATAATAAAATTATTTAGCTCTTTACTCAGATTATCTGAGCAGGTATATGTTCTCCGACCTTATCTGGGTACATTCGAGAAAAAATGAAGATAACTTAAATCTAATGAACGATCAACAGATTTGCTGACCATATGTGGTGGCGGAGGTGATGAAGGGTTAGTACAAATGGTAATGATCAAGAGTTGGGAAAGCAGAAGGTTTCCTTGCGGCAAAACGACTCGAATTAGTGAACCAATGTTGATATGTTGATCTGAAGCTAATTAATGTCCATGCTACTTTTTTTTTTTTCTTCCTATAGATAACTAATAAACGGCCAATAGATGCGAGAGTATTCTGTGAAATATGCCAAAAGCAGAAAAGAGTTTTGAATGTTGCACAGACTTGGATATGATTCTCCACATTGTCAGAGCTCCAGCGAAGACGAGAAATTGTTCTCATAAAGTAAGCTATGAGGGGCAGTTAAGCACAGTATTTCGACAACACTAGAGTTAAAAGATGAGGTTAACGGTAAATCTCTCAAGGTAAATCTAACACAATGAGTGTGTGCGAGGCTAGTGTAAGTCTCTGGTGCCTGCTTGCCAAACTTCATGATGAGTTACCAGGCGTCCCCTCATGCACTCCGTGCTAGGATGACACTGTGTCTGACAGAGGATGAAGAGCTTGGCTGCGATGATAACAATAGATATTGGTGTTTGTCAATATCTTTCGCAGTATGTCCCGCGTAAACGGTACGGTCTCTGGCTTCTCAAACTATCAACGATCGTTTCCAGTCCGTATGAGAATGATGACTTTTGGAGTGTGTTCTTTAACGCGATTGTGTTCCGAATGACAACACCTTCACCAAAGGTGACTTTTCACTTTCGGAGTCACCTGGAGGAGGCGGAGCCCGGTGCTTACGGACTCTGCCTCCTCCAGGTGGGTACTGTAGCTCTTGCTCTGCAAACAGGCAGGCAGGTGGAGTTCCTATCCTTGGTCAAAGAAAAAGTTAAAGAACATACACAAGAAAGTAAGACAAGGTTATCTTACTTTTTACGAGCCTGACTCACTTATCTGGTCCTGAATGTAAATCAGAATGATTGTGATTTAATCATTTTTTATCTGAAAATTTGCATAGCTTTGTTTAGTTGAATACTGCACATCTTATTTGCTCATATTATTCTCTTTCACATTTTCCTCTTAAAAGCTAATCCTTAATAGAAATTCTAGATGTTATTTGCACACAAGGAAGAAATCAATGCAAATTTCTTACCTTCAGAATCAGTAATCTCAATCTCCCATTAGCTTCATGATACACAATTATTTTCTATTGACGAACTGTTCAACTGAGTTCAGTATGATAAACATAGACTTGGTTGCAGGCCTGGCGGCCGTGTTGGCGTCGACAGAGAAGGACAGCGCTTGAAGCAACAACACACACGACTTTATGGAGGCGCAGCGGACCCCAAGGGCGTGCTCCACTACTGAACCGCTCCCACTACAGAGGACAAGACTGGGGAACTAGGAAGGAGGAGGTACGAGCGTGTCCCAGTGAGATTTTTCTGATGCGGGGCGCACATGTGGTGCGAGGGAATCTTAAGCGATGGAAGAGACAGAAGTAGGAGAGGGCTGAGAGAACGTATATTCTGACAATACCATTGCATCAGGAACTATGAAAATTAACGGTGTAGGAGGGATATAAAAGACAACGCTCTCCATTAAGAATAGATAAATTATTAAAAGATAGGATTGGTTTATTGGGAAGGCGGAAGAAGATTAAGAAGGATCCTTCCTTCCATACAAATTGAGGTGGAGTTCTGTGTTAGAATGAAATATTCCACCGTGAAGGGAAAACAGATGGAGAGAACCATGCAGAGAATTGTTTTAGAGGAGATAATTTACAGCTCTGGAGGGTTAGTGATGACTGTAGAGCAATCATAGTACCAAGAGAAAGTGGATGTTTCAGAATCTGCAGATGATGCTTTGATGACGGAGGACGTGGGAGAGGACGAACTGGATGACTGACGGCGAAATTCCTGAAGGCGGAGACTGTTCACGTATCTGTAACAATGAGAACACCAAGGTTAGTGTTCCTTCCCCCCCAGCAGCTGTACTATGAAAGTGGTAGTTAAGATTTAGGCAGTTTGAAGGAAACTAAATTATCATATGGATATTTTCATTATGAAATTAAAGATGCACTGAAAATGCCATAATCCTCTGATGATTTTACATCAAAAATGTCAAATATTGCAATTTAAGACGGAAATTCTCTCTTTAATGAGAAGTTTCTTTCAGGACAACTCAGGGTTCTGGAGGACGGAACCTATCAAGAACTACACCCCAGAAATGCACGACGTCCCTGAAACATAAACAAGAGGAATCTACAATTCTGAAATAAGGATCACAGACGTTCATTCTCAGTGACTGAACGAACTCATGCGGCAGACAGCAAGGCGACAGTGATCAAGATATGGATGTAACGCTACACACGGCTACTGCAACATTGCTTCACCAGTCTGGAGAAATGCATGATCAGTCTCTCTCTCTCTCTCTCTCTCTCTCTCTCTCTCTCTCTCTCTCTCTCTCTCTCTCTCTCTCTCTCTCTCTCATAAAGCATTCATAATTCATCTTATGTTTCTCGTTATTACCATATTGGATTAATCTCTTTCTAATCCTTTACTTCCTGTTATCATTTCTTCTTCCCTAACTTTTCTACTGCTTTCACCATTGTTCCACTTTCAACATTGCTCTACTTTTACCGGTCTTTTCTCACTATCATTTCATTTCATAACTTTAAATTCCCATTTTCAAAGCCGTTTTCTCTCACTAATTTCTTCATTTGCAATCATATTTTTCTTTTCATTCATTGCTTCATTTCTTTCTTCTTTCACTGATAAGGTTGTATTTTTGTTTTGTTATACTACTTTGATGGATTACGCAGAGTCTAAGACAACTCATTGTTAGAGAAAAGCTCAACATTTATCGTCAAAGTATAAAATAAACCATTGCATGGCCTTAGATGTTATTGCTAGATATGGTAATTTGTTTCAAAATCATCAAAAAAAGATTAAAAGTTCAGAATGATATCATTAAGAACATAATGTATCAGATCATTATTCATGCAAGATTTTATCATTTGGTATTTATCTTCGGTTGTCATTATTCCGAGGTTATTAAATGGTTTATTTTGGCATCTGTGAATTCTTATTAGTCAGTCCTGTGGCATCAGATCCACGAGAGTTCTTACACATTTCTCCTTCAACAGTGACAGCAAGAGGTGAAGCAGCCAAGTCCCTCACGTACTGGACAATGAATATTCGTTCCACACACCATTCGACTCCTACCCCACCTGGTCGAGAGAGAGAGAGAGAGAGAGAGAGAGAGAGAGAGAGAGAGAGAGAGAGAGAGGTGTATGTATGTATGTATGTGTGTGTGTGTGTGTGTGTGTGTGTGTGTGATGCTTCCTGACGGAGCAGCCTCGCCAGGGGAGCCCGCCCCACCTGGACCAGCCTCGCCAGGGGAGCCCGCCCCACCTGGACCAGCCTCGCCAGGGGAGCCCGCCCCACCTGGACCCCGTCAGTCGTCCTCCAGAGGGCGTGGGTTGCGGCCGAGTCATCATCCATGGTCAGACTTCATGTTGGTAACTCCACCACCGTTGGCTCGTCTTAAGTAATTGGTCAACGGTTGTGGAGTACCTTCGTGAAGCTTACCACATGCAGCGAGCTTCAAGCTTACCACCTCGAGACTGCCCTCAAGCTGACGACGAGTGCAGGACGAGACTCCGGGGGTTACCACATGCAGCGGACTTCAAGCTTACAACGCGCGCAGGACGTCAAGCTGAGTACAAACACCTGGACGTCAAGTTTACAACGAGTACGGAACCTCAAGCTTTCCATGAGTACGAGACGTCAAGCTTGCTATGAGTACCTAAACATCAAGCTTATGACGAGGCCTAAACATCAAGCTTATTACGTGAAAGGGACTTCAAGCTTACTAAGAGCACCTTAATAACGAGACGTCGGGTTACCACAAGAGGCGAACTTCCAGCTTCCCTCATTCCTCGAGCCTCAAGCATCATACATCACAGCATGTAACGTCAGTTCTAAACATTCAGACGTCTTTTCTTCATATAGTTTAAGGAACATTTTCCATAGACTTTGTGGACTTGTTTGTGGCGCGAAGGTTTATATGTCTTTTACAATTTACCGCTAAAAAGTATTTCAATGGTGAACACACTGACGCATGGTCTTGGCTGTGGTGTATTTATAGCAAATAACAGAGTGATCTTAAAGCCCTGAGACCAACAAAAGCTTACTTGTAGCACGACGCTGAAAAAAGATACGAACTTCCAATGAAAATACACCAGACGCGGCTGAGAATAATAACAAACATACGTTTTTGTCTTAAGATACCCTATATGCATGAAAGGAAAATAGAAATCTTATGTAAGTGCTATTACAGTGTGCAGGTGCGAATTAGTTTGATGTAGACTAACTTCGTCTTGCCATTATTCTAGTGCTGTTTTCTTCGCGTCAGTCTGTGATGTTATGTTTCCTTCGCGTCAATCTGAGATATGATATCATTTTAGTCATGTTAAGCCTTAAATGTGTGTGTCATTACTGGAAATAAAATGTAAATTCATTTAGTAATAGTTTCACCAAACCAGCATTCTGTTTTATTTCACTACTTAATAAAAATCACAACTAAGTTTTTCAATCTTTTCTTTCATCCACAAAACCATAAGAGGAAAGCTGTGGTTTATTTTCATATTTATGACAAAGTACAATTACCAAGTCCTCGACGCAGTGAGGTAGGGAATGGAAAACACGAGGGAAACGTATGGAGGATGAGGACAAATGGCAGACGAAAAATGTAAAAAAAGTTTGATTACTATTTGCGCACTACGGAAAGAATTTTACACACGTGTTGTCCCGTTTCTTAACTTCGTAAATATATATCATGTATCTATTCATTTGTCTGTACACACACACACACACACACACACACACACACCAGCCTAAGCCCTAAGGACTAAGTTGAGCGTAGGTCGACTGAAATGCCTAGGATTTAAACACTGTGGGAGGGAGCCAGTTGGGGGGTGGGGTTTAAATACGTAAATGATGGTCATCAACGTTAACTACCACACTAGGGAAGCCCGTGTGTGTGTGTGTGTGTGTGTGTGTGTGTGTGTGTAATGGTGTAGAATAAGACGATTGAACGTTCCAGAAAAAATGTTTCTCATGACTGCTAAACTTTGGCAGATAACAAGTGTTAACATTAGTCTTACTGTTCTAATGGTTCTCGATCCACTTCACTGTATCACTTTCCTTGTAGCCTCTGGAGTCAGCGTGGGCCTGGGTCTGTGAAGGTATACATTCGTCCATCAATGTGTCCATCACAGACTTTGACGTTATCCCTCAGTGCGATTATAGGAATCAGTTAGCTCTGTTCTACAGACAAACATTTCCCTAACGTTAAATAGTGGTTAATGGTTCACTTAACAATCCTCGTGTGAATATATAGATATGTATATAAAAATATCATGAACAAAATTTCTTGCAAAGCTGATGATCCTGTAATTTCTCCAGCGAGGTCCTTTGACAGCACCATTGACCCCGGCCTCTTTAAAGAACCATAACCATCACCTGAGTAAGCATACAAGCAACACGGGTGCTTCATCAACGCAGCCGTGAACTCTATAGCACTCCCTGCGGTGCTGTCAGTGACACTAAACATTACTGAATCCTATTATGACATATATCTATATAAAAATCTATCTGCTTAACGTATAACATACCTGACATGTTGATACATTGTCCTTAAGGTTCCGTACGTCTATCTAAGGTGTTAAGGCGTATTCAATGTCCGCACTGAGGGTATCTGCAAGCAGTCTTGGTCACGGGTGGAACACAGAGGTACTGTATGTACTCTTCTAACAAGTGACGAAAACTTGATGAGGTTCATTTATTATAAGGGGTATCTAAACCTATTACTCGTTATGTACCTCATTGCGGGGGGAAATGATAAACAGAAGTACGTCTCAGGGAGTAACAAAAACAACTGTTATTTATATACTTAGTATACATAAAACTTATGGAACACTGAGGAGCGTTGTAAAGAGGTAACGAAAAAAAGATTTGGTTCTCCAGAAAGGGTAACTAAACCAAACAGTCCACTGGTAGCTCAAAATGGTTAAAAACATAACTCCCTGCATTTACGTTACCAACGGCTTAATAAATGTCCGTAAGATAGAAGCCCTCCTAGATGCCTTTGTCAAGCTAAATGGTTAGGGATAAAACTGTCTCAACTGTTCACTGGGATTGTGGTGAATAAAGAGAGTGTTAGGAAAAACAGAGGGTTCGTGACACAGAGCGATGATAATGACCATGGAATCATGAATTACAAAGATAATACTGAGTCATGAAGTCGAAGATATTGTTGAGATTATGAACTTCTGTCATTAAGAACGTCTGTAAACTTACATTGAAAGAAAACGAAATATTATAAGCAGTAACTAAAGTAAAATCTTCTGGAGCCACTGGGTGAATGATTTTGATTAATATTATCATTGAGGAAGTGTACACAGCCCCATTTAAGGGAAACCACCTGATACGAATATTCTAACGGTGGCTCAGAGTAAAATATATTTAATGTGGCACGTTACATGCTTCTCTTCTGGTCGTCGTAAGCCGTGAGTAAAGTGGTTAATGTTTGCACGAGCATCAAAATGCATTGATATTACATGGTGATCTAACAACGAAACTATGATGTTGACGTCCACCTCATGATATTCACCTCTGGTCCCAATATAAGTTCAATCCAGGAACCCCACAATGAAAGGCTTTACAAAAAATTATGTTTTTCTATTTAATTTATAAAAATATACAAATAACAAAATAACAGTACATGAGATTCCAAATGAAGATTTACATTTCATGTCTTTGGTAGGATTGCGAATGTTCTGGTGATGGTTGTCATGTCTTTGGTAAATGTACTACAGATGAGACAGGAGGCTACTGCTGGCTCCTGCTGGGGGACACGAGCCGGTGTTGAGAGGTGTGTGTGTTGCTACAGACGTGGGTACTGACTGGATCCTCTCCGCCATTCCTAGCTCTCTTCATTGGCAACTTTCCTTCTTGCTGCTGCAGCTCCTCTCGCTGGTCTGCTCTTGGCTCGTCCTCATGACATGGCTGGTCCTCCTACCGGACACTTTAGTCGCCGTGATGGTGAGGACACCGTCCGAGGACACAGCAGCATTGATATCATTCATATCCACCACCCCAGGCAGGGTAAAGCGACGACGAAAGCTCTTGCTGCTCCGCAGGTTTCCCTCCTCATTCTCCATCTCACCTTCTACCTCCACCTCCCCCTCACCAACAACTCTCACCATGACGTTTCCCTTCATGAAGTCACCCACATCAATCACCACCTGAGGAAGAAACAATAAACTTTATTATATAAGAAATTATTCCTTCAAAATTGAATGATATAATCTAAGTTCTGGAAGACAATACTCAGCAAAGACACTTTGTTTTCTATACACCTGAAACAATAGTGGTGAACCCACCTGGTGGCCATGCTGGTTCTCGGTGACCTTCACCGCCTGGTTCTCGTCTCGCAAGTCACACTCCCGCAAGTTTCTGTAGAGGGAGAGGTCGTCGCTCGAGGACCTCACCTTGCCGAACTTGGTCAGCACATCCTGGACGGCCGTCTCGAAGTCCTGACGAACATCTTGGAAGAAAGAGTCGTGGAAGAAGAGACCTTTGTGGCATATGGGCAGGAAGGAGTCCAGTCCCCACGAGTCTCCATCAGCAGTCCAACCCTCCATCTGTGTTTGTTCTTGGCTGAAGGTTTTGTCAACACCAATATCTTCTGTGACTGAGGACGAGGAGAGTGTGGTGCTCCCTCTATTGTTGGAGGATTTCTGGTTTATTTTCTGGCTCACAACCTTCTCATCGTCTACGCTGGAAGCCAGTGTTTCCACTGAGGAACTCTGCTTCACGTTTCTTGAGACATTTGTGACTGAGGAAGATAATTCTTTTCCTGCTGTCTCTTGAGTGCTTGTTATGGTGACGTCCTTAACAGTATCATTGTTTACTGTTGTACTGGATGGTTCCTGTTAGAGTTAACGGTTCATCAGAGAAGCTACAATATATATAGTGGAGCTTAACAGTAAACAGTCAGGATCTGTAAGTCATTATGTAAACATATCATTGATCAAAATATAATTACTAACCTTCTTTGGCACAATGACAGTGAGGACGCCGTCGGAGGACATGGTGGAAGTGATGGCCTCTGGCTTGACCAGACCAGGGAAGGAGAACCGACGACGGAAACTCTTCTTGGAGACTGAGCCCTCCTGTCGCTGCTCCACACTGCCCTCCACAACCAACTCGTCCTCGTCAACAACCTTCACCTTCACGTCTCCACTCAGGAAGTCTCTCACGTCCATCACCACCTGAAGATACAACAAGATACAGTTGTGAGTTTTCGTATCACATGTCATGACAGAGTTATAAAACAGTAATCAAGAAGTCATTAAGCACACGTGAACCTTCCGAGCAGACCCTCGTCAGGAGGAGGTTGTGGCCATACCTTGTGACTCTGGTGATCCTCTGTGAGAGACACTGCCTGGTTCTCCTCCTGCAGGTTACGTTCTCGTAGACTTCTGTAGCAGGTCATGTCGTCACTCACACGACTCTCTCCCCAAGTATCCACGACTTTCTTCACGGCCGCCTCGAAGTCCTTACGAGCTTCCTCGAAGAATGAGTCGTGGAAGAAGAGACCCTTACGAGATATGGGCAGCAGGAAGTCTGAGAAGTCAGTCGAAGATGTGACGTCCACATTATTATCTTCAGACTTGGTTGTCTCGTCTGTTGACGCCTTCTTGTCTTCATCTTCTCCTCCTAACTGGACTGTGAGTTCCGTTTTGTAGGTCTTATTTCTGTTGGCATTTGACATCCTTGAAGATGTCGTGTTAAGAGTCGCAGAGTTGCAGACCGAACTGGAATCTCCTAAGGTCACATCGCTCTCTCTGGAGTGAGTCACAGAGCTGACCTTGTTGATGTCCACTTCTGCTTCACGTACTACAGTTTCCTGAGGAAATAAGACAGTTTCTTAGGAATGAAATACTTGATCTCAACCTTGAACTAGATAGTTCATATTTTCTTTCGTCTTCTAACAGAAGTATCGAAATTTGTCATAAACGAATGTGAAGGTTTTATGAGGTAAATATGAATATTAAGAAAGAAGAACTAACCTTCTTTGGCACAATAATTGTAAGGATGCCGTCAGATGACATGGTGGAGGTGACGTCGTCTGGCCTGACCAGACCAGGGAAGGAGAACCGACGACGGAAACTCTTCTTGGAGACTGAGCCCTCCTGTCGCTGCTCCACACTGCCCTCCACCACCAACTCGTCCTCGTCAACCACCTTCACCTTCACGTCTCCACTCAGGAAGTCTTTCACGTCCATCACCACCTGAGGAAAATATTCCAATTAAAGTCTGATGTTGACGTGGTTTTTCATGACGTGTTCCCATCAGGGTATGTGATGGAAATATATGACGGAACTGTCTACCTGCACATATATGATGGACAAACCAAGTTTATTTAATGAACAGCTAAAGTACGTCTTTATAGCTACATACATAATGAACAGGTAAAGTAGGTCTTTATAGCTACATACATAATGAACAGACCAAAGTTACAGAATTAAGAGTTAAAGTTGACTTGTCTAAGACTGAAGTTGGTGAGTGAGAAACGAGATTGTGACCTGCCTGGTGACTGTTGTTGTCTTGTGTTACTGTGACCGCCTGGTTACTCTCTGTCAGGTTGGACTCTCGCAGCTTCCTGTAGCAAGTCAGGTCATCCCCCAGGGTTGACCTGTGACCCCAGTGGTCCAGCACGTCCCTCACGGCCGCCTCAAAGTGTTGTCGAGCCTCCGTGAAGAAGGCGTCGTGGTAGAACTGTCCTCGACATGAGATGGGCAGAAGGAGGTGGTCCTCGTCTCCTGACTCTGCCTCCCTCAGTCTGTTAATGATGCTGTTGTTGATGATGCTGTTGGCGCTGTTGTTGGCGCTGTTGTTGGTGATGCTGTTGTTGGTGATGCTGTTGTTGGTGCTCCTGGTTATGCTTGTGCTGCTGCTGCTGTGATATCTGTTGGTGGCACTGCTGCTGCTGGTGGTGCTCCTGTTACTGTTGCAACAGGAGGATGTAATACTGTTGTCCCTGATGGTGTTGCTGTCCACACTGGCAGATGGTGTGTGTTGCTGCTGTGTTGGGGCCATGATGCTGTACCGGGAGTCTGAGATAACAACACTTATTATGTTCACAATATGATGAACGTGGTCAGGTGTGGAGCAGTAGTGGCGATCCTTCCTTCCTGGTGGTGGCTGACTTGTGTCTGGCTCACTCTTGCCTCTAACAGCTTTTATGTCGGCCGAGTTGGCCCCACGCCCGTCCCTGGCTGGACCCGCGCCCGACCACTACCCGCCCACGCCCTCTGATGTCACTATGACGTAATGCGCTGAGTGGAATGCCGTTCGCTAGTCAGTCTCCACAGAACCTTGTGGAACATTCTAGTTTACCATTCTTTAACATCTTCCTCACTCAGGTTATCTTAATCGTGTTCATAATCCGTCATGAACAAGGTACAGACTGACATACCATCTGGTGTTGCAGGAACACGAAGGCATCTGGACGCAACACAAAAACCGCGCGAGCAACACATCGCCGAACAACAGTTTCCTTATACGGTGAGACCTTGTGTGATGTTCACCTACCCCAGGGTCAACCCTCGCTGTTCACATGGTACAAACACCGTAGCTGACACTGGCTGACCAATCGTGAACACGTCTGGTGACGCTAACGTATGATATGTGTTGTTAATGAGTTGTGTGTGTAGGAGTTGTTCATCCTGCTTGAGGCGGTTGTAATCATGGCTTGTTATTTATGTTGATAAGACTTGAAGTGAGACACACACTCAAGTTAAGGAAAGACAATCATATATATATATATATATATATATATATATATATATATATATATATATATATATATATATATATATATATATATATATATGAGTGCATTGAAGTGATGATCAATGAGCAGATGGAGAGTAAGATAACCGGTAAAGATAGAACATGAAGACAGAGGAGGAGGAGGAGCAGGAGCAGGAGGAGGAGGAGAGGAGCAGGAGGAGGAGGAGGGTAGAGGAGGAGGAGGGTAGAGGAGGAGGAGGAGGAGGGTAGAGGAGGAGGAGGAGGGTAGGTGTGTGATGCATGAAGGCGAAAGATTTCCAGAGCAGTCCGGCGGCACCTTGGTTATGATGAGCCATACAAACAGGACGAACACGGAGGGTGTGAGTTGGTTCCGGCCATCACATGAACACGCCTCAGTCAGGAGGGCAGTACTTCCCTGGGCGGCTGTTGTATACAAGGCAGCAGGCAAATAGCATTCAGACTATCGCCTCTTGAAAGCAGAGCGTCATGTGACAGGAAACTTGTGAAGTTAGAAGCTACCTCGCGCGCGCGGGGGGAGGAGGGTGTCATTGCATGAGTGGCGGGGTGGCGACGAGAATGATTGAAGGCACCATGTATGAATATGTACATGTGTATATATGTGTATATCTGTGTCTGTATATGCATGTATACATTGAAATGTATAGGTATGTATATGTGCGTGTGTGGGCGTTTATGTCTAATCATGTGTATGTGGGTGGGTTGGGCCATTCTTTCGTCTGTTTCCTTACGCTACCTCGCTAACGCGGGAGACAGCAACAAAGTATAATAGATAGATAAATTATATATATATCATTAGTGGGATCCCACGATAGCTTCAGCCTGTGTACACGCAGCCGTCCACAAAGCTTCCACAAAGTACCATACAAACGTACACAACACAACATCGGAAGTCGAAACTGCGGGCAGATAACAGTGGTTCAGCGTGACGTATGGGACGCATGGCTCAGAGCGACGCATGGGATGCATGGCTCAGAGTGACGCATGGGATGCATGGCTAAGCGAGACGCATGGGACGCATGGCTCAGCGTGACGCATGGGACGCATGGCTCAGCGTGACGCATGGGAAGCATGGCTCAATGTGACGCATGGGACGCATGGCTCAGCGTGACGCATGAGATGCATGGCTCAGCGTGACGCATGGGATGCATGGCTCAGCGTGACGCATGGGACGCATGGCTCAGCGTGACGCATGGGATGCGTGGCTCAGCGTGACGCATGGGACGCATGGCTCAGCGTGACGCATGGGATGCATGGCTCAGTCCTGGGGACCCATACTTCCCATAACATACATTACTCACGTGGAGGCAGGACCCGCCAGCAGGGTCTTCAAATCTGTTGATGATACGAAATAAGAAAGTAAAAGCCAGTTCAAGGAAGACTGGCTGAGTATCTAAAGACGTTTGGAGAAACAGAAGAACTGGTTATAGACATGACAGATGCACAAGAGTACACTGAAACTTGAAGGAATGCATTTTGGCGGAAATGTATCAATTGTGAATACAAAATGCGTGATAAAATCTTATTAGAAGTTCAAGAAGAAAAGGACCTTGGAATGCTAATATGTGAAGACCTAAAGTACTTTATGTACTTAAGGTCTTCACGCCCAGTAGCAGACAACAAAGCTGGAAATATGAACCACAACAGAAAGGACAGAATGCTCACTCCTCACAACACGGTGGTCGGGCCTCGTCTGGAATACGATGTTCTGTTTTGGATGACCAAACTTGATCAAAGACGAAGTAGACAGTAGAACAAACTCATAGAAAAACAACAAAACCAATTCCGTCGCAGAGAAATAAGCCATATAGAATAAATAAGACTCAGAACTTCTAAAAATTCTTCATCCCAAGAACTTGCTCATGATCTTCAGTCACACTTTCCTGCGTCGCTTCCATACCATCGTAACGTGATCATGCGGACTGTGGTGTTGATTCTTAGCTATTTTCCTGCAGGATGTTGAGCCATGTGGACTGGTGGGTCAGCACATGACGTCTGCCTTATTGTCATGTATCACTAACTCGTAGATGAACAACTCAGGATGTTATTGTTGTCCTCCAACACATAACTTTGTCATGGTCCATCACGTCTTCAGTTCAATGTCCCTCCAATGTACTTCCATGTACTTACAGTAGTACTCCTGACTCACGAAACAATGTTGTACTTACGACAGTGCCCTGTATTTGGCAACAGCGCGCTACTCACGGTTGTCACTCGTGTCTGGCAACACCGTAGTACTTAGAGTAGTCCTCCTGGTCTTAGAAAACACCGAGGTACGCACGGGTGTTCACTGTGTCTGGTCACACTGTTGTACTTACGGCAGTGCCCCGTGTCTGCCAACGTTGTTGTACCTACGGAAATCCACTGTGTGTTTGGCGCCACTGTGGTACTTACGTCCACCCCCTGTATCCACCAACACTGTCATACTTACGGCCACCCCCTGTATCCACCAGCACTGTCATACTTACAACAGTCACATGCGTCTGACAGAACCGTCGTACTGACACCATGATAACTAGTAGATAAACAAAACTCTAAACGCATCACCTTATTAACAATCTGTGACGACACGTCCTTTAAAATTCTCGCATTAGAATTACAACATAAATACTGACAGGAAAAGCGCGCCATGTGTGTACATAAGACAGAATAAAGTGACAAGTAAGACTCCACATGACGTCATGCTTTGCGTAATACCTTGAGAGCCGTCCATATATGTGGCTGTATTACTCTGAGGTGAGATTCGCTTGACTGACTCAAGGAAGCAACGCGCATGACCTAAATGGGAAAACTGGTAAAGAAAATGAAGTTTTAAACCGTTCTTCATGTTAACTAAACCGTTCTTCATGGTAACTAAACCGTTCTTCATGGTAACTGATATTGTTCTTCGTCAGTGAGAAGTTAAGTATACTAGAACGACTCATACGAATCTATTGATGTGAATAAATACATTAAAACATACATTAAGCAGAAGGGATTCTCCCGCGGCTTCTAGTACGTACCAGATCAGCTGAGAGATTACGTCATGGTGACGTCAGAAGGCGTGGGCGGGTAGTGGTCGGGCGCGGGTCCAGCCAGGGACGGGCGTGGGGCCAACTCGGCCGACATAAAAGCTGTTGGAGGCAAGAGTGAGCCAGACACAAGTCAGCCACCACCAGGAAGGAAGGATCGCCACTACTGCTCCACACCTGACCACGTTCATCATATTGTGAACATAATAAGTGTTGTTATCTCAGACTCCCGGTACAGCATCATGGCCCCAACACAGCAGCAACACACACCATCTGCCAGTGTGGACAGCAACACCATCAGGGACAACAGTATTACATCCTCCTGTTGCAACAGTAACAGGAGCACCACCAGCAGCAGCAGTGCCACCAACAGATATCACAGCAGCAGCAGCACAAGCATAACCAGGAGCACCAACAACAGCATCACCAACAACAGCATCACCAACAACAGCATCACCAACAACAGCATCATTAACAGACTGAGGGAGGCGGAGTCAGGAGACGAGGACCACCTCCTTCTGCCCATCTCATGTCGAGGACAGTTCTACCACGACGCCTTCTTCACGGAGGCTCGACAACACTTTGAGGAGGCCGTGAGGGACGTGCTGGACCACTGGGGTCACAGGTCAACCCTGGGGGATGACCTGACTTGCTACAGGAAGCTGCGAGAGTCCAACCTGGCAGAGAGTAGCCAGGCGGTCACAGTAACACAAGACAACAACAGTCACCAGGCAGGTCACAATCTCGTTTCTCACTCACCAACTTCAGTCTTAGACAAGTCAACTTTAACTCTTAATTCTGTAACTTTGGTCTGTTCATTATGTATGTAGCTATAAAGACCTACTTTACCTGTTCATTATGTATGTAGCTATAAAGACGTACTTTAGCTGTTCATTAAATAAACTTGGTTTGTCCATCATATATGTGCAGGTAGACAGTTCCGTCATATATTTGCATCACATACCCTGATGGGAACACGTCATGAAAAACCACGTCAACATCAGACTTTAATTGGAATATTTATCTCAGGTGGTGATGGACGTGAAAGACTTCCTGAGTGGAGACGTGAAGGTGAAGGTGGTTGACGAAGACGAGTTGGTGGTGGAGGGCAGTGTGGAGCAGCGACAGGAGGGCTCAGTCTCCAAGAAGAGTTTCCGTCGTCGGTTCTCCTTCCCTGGTCTGGTCAGGCCAGACGACGTCACCTCCACCATGTCATCTGACGGCATCCTTACAATTATTGTGCCAAAGAAGGTTAGTTCTTCTTTCTTAATATTCATATTTACCTCATAAAACCTTCACATTCGTTTATGACAAATTTCGATACTTCTGTTAGAGGACGAAAGAAAATATGAACTATCTAGTTCAAGGTTGAGATCAAGTATTTCATTTCTAAAAAAAACTCATATTTCCTCAGGAAACTGTAGTACGTGAAGCAGAAGTGGACATCAACAAGGTCAGCTCTGTGACTCACTCCAGAGAGAGCGATGTGACCTTAGGAGATTCCAGTTCGGTCTGCAACTCTGCGACTCTTAACACGACATCTTCAAGGATGTCAAATGCCAACAGAAATAAGACCTACAAAACGGAACTCACAGTCCAGTTAGGAGGAGAAGATGAAGACAAGAAGGCGTCAACAGACGAGACAACCAAGTCTGAAGATAATAATGTGGACGTCACATCTTCGACTGACTTCTCAGACTTCCTGCTGCCCATATCTCGTAAGGGTCTCTTCTTCCACGACTCATTCTTCGAGGAAGCTCGTAAGGACTTCGAGGCGGCCGTGAAGAAAGTCGTGGATACTTGGGGAGAGAGTCGTGTGAGTGACGACATGACCTGCTACAGAAGTCTACGAGAACGTAACCTGCAGGAGGAGAACCAGGCAGTGTCTCTCACAGAGGATCACCAGAGTCACAAGGTATGGCCACAACCTCCTCCTGACGAGGGTCTGCTCGGAAGGTTCATGTGTGCTTAATGACTTCTTGATTACTGTTTTATAACTCTGTCATGACGACATGTGATACGAAAACTCACAACTGTATCTTGTTGTATCTTCAGGTGGTGATGGACGTGAGAGACTTCCTGAGTGGAGACGTGAAGGTGAAGGTTGTTGACGAGGACGAGTTGGTGGTGGAGGGCAGTGTGGAGCAGCGACAGGAGGGCTCAGTCTCCAAGAAGAGTTTCCGTCGTCGGTTCTCCTTCCCTGGTCTGGTCAAGCCAGAGGCCATCACTTCCACCATGTCCTCCGACGGCGTCCTCACTGTCATTGTGCCAAAGAAGGTTAGTAATTGTATTTTCATCAATAATATGTTTACATAATGACTTACAGATCCTGACTGTTTACTGTTAGGCTCCTCTATATATATATATATTGTAGCTTCTCTGATGAACCGTTAACTCTAACAGAAACCATCCAGTACAACAGTAAACAATGATACTGTTAAGGACGTCACCATAACAAGCACTCAAGAGACAGCAGGAAAAGAATTATCTTCCTCAGTCACAAATGTCTCAAGAAACGTGAAGCAGAGTTCCTCAGTGGAAACACTGGCTTCCAGCGTAGACGATGAGAAGGTTGTGAGCCAGAAAATAAACCAGAAATCCTCCAACAATAGAGGGAGCACCACACTCTCCTCGTCCTCAGTCACAGAAGATATTGGTGTTGACAAAACCTTCAGCCAAGAACAAACACAGATGGAGGGTTGGACTGCTGATGGAGACTCGTGGGGACTGGACTCCTTCCTGCCCATATGCCACAAAGGTCTCTTCTTCCACGACTCTTTCTTCCAAGATGTTCGTCAGGACTTCGAGACGGCCGTCCAGGATGTGCTGACCAAGTTCGGCAAGGTGAGGTCCTCGAGCGACGACCTCTCCCTCTACAGAAACTTGCGGGAGTGTGACTTGCGAGACGAGAACCAGGCGGTGAAGGTCACCGAGAACCAGCATGGCCACCAGGTGGGTTCACCACTATTGTTTCAGGTGTATAGAAAACAAAGTGTCTTTGCTGAGTATTGTCTTCCAGAACTTAGATTATATCATTCAATTTTGAAGGAATAATTTCTTATATAATAAAGTTTATTGTTTCTTCCTCAGGTGGTGATTGATGTGGGTGACTTCATGAAGGGAAACGTCATGGTGAGAGTTGTTGGTGAGGGGGAGGTGGAGGTAGAAGGTCAGATGGAGAATGAGGAGGGAAACCTGCGGAGCAGCAAGAGCTTTCGTCGTCGCTTTACCCTGCCTGGGGTGGTGGATATGAACGATATCAATGCTGCTGTGTCCTCGGACGGTGTCCTCACCATCACGGCGACTAAAGTGTCCGGTAGGAGGACCAGCCATGTCATGAGGACGAGCCAAGAGCAGACCAGCGAGAGGAGCTGCAGCAGCAAGAAGGAAAGTTGCCAATGAAGAGAGCTAGGAATGGCGGAGAGGATCCAGTCAGTACCCACGTCTGTAGCAACACACACACCTCTCAACACCGGCTCGTGTCCCCCAGCAGGAGCCAGCAGTAGCCTCCTGTCTCATCTGTACTACATTACCAAAGACATGACAACCATCACCAGAACATAAGCGATCCTACCAAAGATTTATCGAGTAAATTTTCATTCTTTTGTAACAATTTTCATACGTATATTTTTTATACAATAAACGTAATATATAAATGCGTATACATATCATGACTCCAAACTTTGGCATGTCTCCCTCACCTTCTGTATGGTATGATGAGGATAGCATTAGCTCTGGCATAGTGATATGATACTCTGTTGTTCTGTCAGGCTACATATATAGTGATGACCATTCCTTCATTCTCACAATACAGCCACAACCTATTTGTACATGTACGTAAATTGACCCCACCCCTTCACCATGTACATACAAAGGCCCAACCCCTTCACTATGTACACAAGGAGCCCACTCTTTGATCATGATCACACAGGGGTCTCAACCCTTCACCATGCATTTCCACCGTAGATATTTTTCACATTTCGTTTTTTCTGATCCATTTACTCCTGTGCCTGCATGTTGTCCAGAGCGCAGGGAATCGAATCTTTCACTTAGCGGAACAAAATTCCTACTCTGATATCCACTACATTTAAGATCAGCCGATGTTTCGACATCCAGACTAGACCTACTCAGGTACGCTTCTGCAATCCACAATCTCTACACGTCATGTCTCTGCCAGTGATCTAGACATTCAAAGGTACTGGGGAAGATAACAGATCAAGAAGAAATTTGAATTTGATATCGGTATTACTTTAAAGGATACTAGCAGATAAAGTCCTTCCGGGCTCACATCTACTACTTATTACCGAAGGTCAGAAATTACATCAAATTTGCGTTGAAAACTAAGTCGAATACAGCTGCTGATTACTGACCACCGACCTCGGGAATAAAACATTAGAAATAACTAGGAGATTCATATTATATGAATTGTTTTCTCTTAAGCTTCTTATGACCAGAGAAAACAGTATATTGTAAGGGCTAACTAAAGATAGATTTATATCTTTGACATTTCATGAATGAATCAGTCCATCTCTTGGTTCTCCACAGTAATACATATTTTTGTCGTTGTTTTTCTTATCTTCTTTTTCACTTGAATAAACAGTCAAGACTGACTAATGTTATCTAACATCTATTTCTATGAATATAAGTTTGATACCGTAAAATGTATAGGAAAGTCTACACATTAAAACCTGAAGAGATCTGTTTAGGAAACCAAGTTTTTTCTTCACTTTTGAACAGTTGTTCTGATTATACAGAGGTCCAGTACGTACTCTAAGAAAAACACTGCACTTGTTTCAAGTCCGGGAAGGTTCTAGTTCTATAATTACTTAACAGATAGAAGTCTAAAGTAATGCAAATCATCAACTCTCATTATCTGACTTCAAAATTTGTACCCACGAACCATGTCCCGTAGTGTTGAGCTACACTGTAGCTGAGGCTTGATATAATAGAACACATGATCAAAGTAATCGCAACACAGCTACAGCGGCCCTGGCTACCCTGTGGAGATGAAAACATCACCCAGAGAGGTAGGAGTTACACCTGGTGAAGACTATCCTCCTCCACATACTGACCCACTTCCCAGTACCCACACAACTCGTCTCTAGATCACTCATACAGAATCTGTACAGTGTACAAGGTCCAAAGATTCGTCACAGAAGAGAAATATCCTTATATCGAGAATACCCAAGACCATTATCAACGATTTGAGATGAGAAACTTGGTACCTGCTTCACTGAAACAACATAAACATCCGGGCAGAAGCTGGAAGACAACACAACAAGAGCTCGACGCTGGACTGATGTGGAACTTGTTTTCATGGAGTCTCAAAGCCCTGACACAGAGGCTCCGGTCATCCAATGGCATACAAAATTTCTTAGCTTTACCAACTTCTTTACTAAACCAACAAACAACAACGTCACACACACACACACACACACACACACACACACACACACACACACACACACACACACATATTCACCTGATCTCCTGGGGATATATACGAATAAAACACGCATGCATACATACACACACACACACAAAAAAAAAAATATGTCCAGTAATCAATTACATGAACACGAAGAATCAGTCCGACCCATAACACTTTCCTTTCTCCAGCACACAAGACCTCAATTTCTCTCATCACCTTCACGTCCTATTGGTTATAAGCATATACTACATCACGTGCACCACTGACACGTCTTGCAATATATATGTATGTATATATGTCTTCCTGCTCACCTCGTTGTCGTCTGCAGACAAGCAATATGGCATCAGATGGGGTGTCCACAAGTGACGTCATACAGTACTGAAGTTCCTTTAGGGAAATGTAAACCCAATATGGGCCTTTGGTTATTGAGAGAGAGAGAGAGAGAGAGAGAGAGAGAGAGAGAGAGAGAGAGAGAGAGAGAGAGAGAGAGAGAGAGAGCCTGTATTACCACGTGTTCGAATCTGTCCGACGCTGTTGGAGAGGTCTTGGAACCCTTACTGTACGAACAAGTGTCCAGATCCTCGCACCACAACACTTGTCCGGATCCTTGCAACAAATTTGTGTCCGCATCCTTGGAAAACGTGTCCGAACCCTTGCAACAGAATTTGTTCGGATCGGATATTTGGTGGTATAGAACTTGTCCGAAGCCTTGCCAAAAGAGACGAACTGGTTCGGGATCTGTACTCGACGCACGTTCTAATCCTCTACATAATTACATGCCTTTATTGGTATTTTCCTTTTCATATTTCGTAAAAATCTGTAGAACAGAAAATTGTAATGTTCCCCTACAACACTGTTGGATCTCGTTCCTCGAATGAATGTGGCCGAATGAACGAACCAGTCTCGGTGCGGTTGAGCGAACCAGAGTGCGAACGCTCTAACGAATCGAGGCTTAATAGGAGAAACCATCAGCCGAAGAGAACAGATGGAAGCAAGAATAATAGAGCTTGAAGGTGTGCGAGAAACCGCAAGAGATGGAGAGACCGCAAGAGACGGAGAGACCGCTAGAGACGGAGAGACCGCAAGAGACGAAGAGACCGCAAGAGACGGAGAGACCGCCAGAGACGGAGAGACCGCAAGAGCGTGAGAGACCGCAAGAGCGTGAGAGACCGCAAGAGACGGAGAGACCGCAAGAGACGGAGAGACCGCAAGAGACGGAGAGACCGCAAGAGACGGAGAGAC
The DNA here is from genome assembly GCF_036320965.1 of Panulirus ornatus. Classification (NCBI taxonomy): domain Eukaryota; kingdom Metazoa; phylum Arthropoda; class Malacostraca; order Decapoda; family Palinuridae; genus Panulirus; species Panulirus ornatus. Next base: position 2,351,956 of record NC_092239.1, read on the forward strand.
CGCAAGAGCGTGAGAGAGACGGAGGCAGTACGAGAGGGCAGGCCTGGGGTCGGAACCTCGGGTAGTTTTACAAGCTCCTCTCGTTTATATTCATAGCGGCAGGCAATATAATCACGACGCCGATTCCACGGTAGCGACGGTGATTAGGGCCAAAATATTCTATTACAACCTTGATATCATCTTTATAACTACGGCGGCAGGGAGGAGGAGGAGGAGGAGGAGCAGGAGCAGGAGGAGGTGGCGTCTCCAGATGCGTCACATATGACCACAGATTCAACGTGTGAATGACGGGGAATAAAACCTCAGCTTCAGGCTGGTGTTGTTGGAGTGACCTACGGCAGCTCATTCGGTCAGACATTTCTTTTACCGTTAAGTTAGTTGGGCTTTAAGCCTACCAGCCGATAGGGTCGTTAAGGCCGTCATAACCACCAATCAAAATATCGTAAACACTTCTTTCAGTTAAGATAATTCCAGGACTATTGACGCTCTCACTACATGTATAGGCCTTATATAACCATCGATTCAGCCAGATGTTTATATAGAAATTGCGTAACTGAAAACGTATATAAACTGTTTGATGTTGTTATAAATTCGAAGATAATAGACCCATTCAAGATACGACGACTACATTATCATTTCCAGTTGATTAGTTATCATTAACAAGGTAAAGGTAAATGAAGAAACTCAGTTCCCTCACCACGTAACCTTACTGCAGGCCAACCGGTTTTCTGTTGCCTATCTAAGGCATATATGGACCATCATTAGCATCCGTTAACGATCTCGAGGGATAGAGTTTCAGTTGTGTTGTCTGTTAACATGGCTGTCAGACATGGCGAGAAGGTTGAGCTAGATCAGCATACACTCACTCACACAGGGCCCTCCGTGGGGGAGCTGCCGGCCGCATGGGTTCGAATCCTGTACCTAGCAGTCGGCCCACAGCTAATCCCAGCTGTTCATCTCCCGCACAGCGTTGGTCGATAAATCTGTACCTGATTTAGGCTGGGATGAAACTGTTTCCCCGTAAGACACATATAGTGATTACATAGACACAGGTAATAGCACTTACGGACAAACAATCAAGGTGACGAGCAATTACAGTACGAATGAGATATTATGATAGTTTCTATAATGTATTTTATGGTTCAGCAGTTTGTATATCTTTGTATCTTAACGCTTAATGGCTCTTGCGGTCATGTATAGAACACACCACATTACGTTGTTTTATTCTATGAACAGATAATTCATATGATGAATACGAAAAAAATGGTAATATGAAAATCTCATTAAGAATTTAGGTAAAAAGAAAAAAAAAAAAGATATATTCTATGATTTTATTAGCATTTCCATTTTCTACATGGATATCAGAAATCTCCTTCATACCTCCTCCTTCCCGGACGTCAGACTCTAATTAGACATCCGCTCGTCGGCCACAGTGTGGTGAGCAGGTCTGCTGTTGTGTGGTGAGCAGGTCTGCTGTTGTGTGGTTAATAAGAATGTTCCTGGAATCACGAACAAACATATTGGGGAAAGAATGTGCTATAATACGTTAATATTGTCTTATGTATGTATTGTTTTATATATCAAGGGCTAGTGTTATATTTATATATATATATATATATATATATATATATATATATATATATATATATATATATATATATATATATATATATATATCCCTGGGGATAGGGGAGCAAGAATACTTCCCACGTATTCCCTGCGTGTCGTAGAAGGCGACTAAAAGGGGAGGGAGCGGGGGGCTGGAAATCCTCCCCTCTCTTTTTTTTTTTTAATTTTCCAAAAGAAGGAACAGAGAATTGGGCCAGGTGAGGGTAGTCCCTCAAAGGCCCAGTCATCTGTTCTTAACGCTACCTCGCTAATGCGGGAAATGGCGAATAGTTTGAAAGAAAAGATATATATATATATATATATATATATATATATATATATATATATTTTTTTTTTATTATACTTTGTCGCTGTCTCCCGCGTTTGCGAGGTAGCGCATATATATATATATATATATATATATATATATATATATATATATACACTGGAGATTTTATGTTTGCGAGTACGTTTCCTTGGATCAAAAGTTCTATGTACAAAAGTGTGCTGTTGTTTGCCTGTAAAGATTTCATAATAAATTTTTATCTTTCTTAAATTTTGAAGTTGAGATACCATGGTTTTAGCCCTTGAACCTATCACCCCCTCCCTCCCCCCTCCCCTCACCATACCTATGTTCCTCACTGCACCCACCCCACACCCCACACCCAACACCCCCTCCCCCACCCCACACCCCCTCCCCCACCCCACACCCCCTCCCCCACCCCCATAAGAACCCACCAACAAACCGCTCCCAGAACCTTGACCTCCCCAAACCCGGCCCTTCCAGTCAGCAGTCAAGAACGTGATTTCATTGGTCTCCACCCACCTGGAACTTTTCATTTAAGATAATTGATAACTATTGAGTCACATGACAAGCTTAACCCAAACGGCGAGACTTTCATAACGTCACGACTTGTGCTCTGACGGGTTTCTTCAAGATACACGAACCTCAAGTACTCACTGGGCAGCTGTGTATGTAATAGGCTGCTACAATCTGAGTACACGGAGACACGACTTTAGTTATCCTACGAATAATAATGTATCACTGAGAGGAAGTTAAAGAAAACAAGAATTCGGTTACATGGTGTTTAATTATGGCAATACTGACTGACTCGAGGCAACACAAGGGCTGACAGTACATATTGAAGGAAGGGGGGAGGGGGCGGGGGGGGGGGGGGGGGGGGGGAGGTAGTGTGGAGTCCTGGGTGTGGTGGAAGAGATCGATCCTTCAGGATTGGGGTTGGCCTGCTATGACTGGTGTGGGGGTGTGGTGTGTGGGGTGGGGTGTGGGGGTGGGGTGTGGGTGTGGAGTGTGGGGTGTGGGGTGGGGTGTGGGTGTGGGGTGTGGTGTGTGGGGGTGGGGTGTGGGTGTGGGGTGTGGTGTGTGGGTGTGGGGGTGGGGTGTGGGGGGTGTGGGGTGGGGATGTAAGGTGAGGGGGTTCAGGGGTTAAGGATGTGGTTTGAGGAGGAATTACTGTGTCATAAACATGTCCAAGTGTCTAACTCTTTCTCTCTGCCACTGATCCACCTTACTGGTGGTCAAGACATCCACTCAAGGCAGTGGACACACGAGTGAATAAATGGACTCCAAGCACACACCACGTCCAGTGACACTAACATGGACTTCAGACAACATACACATGGATTACTAGGTGGAGAGCAGACACACTGAAGTCTGGAGACACTTACATGTGGACTTAGTCAATAGACATACGAGTCAACATATGGAGTGAGGGAGATGATTATATTGATGCCATCACAACGGTTGAAAATGTATTTACACTAGAGCTTTTAAGTACACTGGAAACAATAAATACACTGGAATCTATACATGTATTTGTTAATGTACAGATTCGATTAAATACATACACAGGTGTGAATGCATATATCAAAGTCCGTGAATAAAGTTAGTAGATGTATAATCTACAATCAATATGTACATACAGATCGATAGATATGGTCAAGAGATACAGAGAATTCACACACACACACACACACCCACACACATACACACACACACAGAAACACACACACACACACACACACACACTTGAAGCAGAAAGAAGCAACATACATATTCTGCGCACCTGTTGCTGTTTCCATACTACATAAACAACACACCGCCTTCTATTTATACACTACAAAAATACAGTTCCTTTGAGGAAAAGTTTATGTGTATGTATGTATGTACGTTGCGTCCAGTGTTGATATGGTTAGTGAGTTAGAGGAGGTTGTGTTTGGCGTGGGACGTGTCTGTAGAGCGCGTGCGTCAACTTATGGTCCAAATCTGTGTTTTCACGCCTAAGATTCATTGTTTTTCAGAATATTGATGAATGACAAATCAAAGATAAGATGAAATGCTACGTTTAGTATGATAGAAATTCACGTTTAGTATGACAGAAATTCAGAAAAATATCTTTATTTACATACAGTGATAGAGATTAAGATAGCACGATAATTGTGGCAATAATCAGTAAAGAATAAAGTTATCTAAGTTATATAATACGTGTGTACTGACGGAACAGCCGAAAGTGATTCTTCACTCGTGTAGTCAATCAAATGATATATGTCCATTATACCTTATCAAATGATATATGTCCATTATACCTTATCAAATGATATATGTTCATTATACCTTATCAAATGATATATGTCCATTATACCTTATCAAATGATATATGTTCATTATACCTTATCAAATGATATATGTTCATTATACTATGTTGTGTTTAATGAAGAATTAATTACATACCCGCTTTTAACATGACTTGTTTTTCAAATATTTCGAATGACATTTTCCATATACTTGATATACAATGATTAATATCTAAACCTCAGCAACTATGATATTAGTAATTGCTTCCGTCCACGTTGGGACTTGAACACTAGAACACTCCCAGCGAACGAAACAGCAAGTGTTGAGTGTTATCGCTTATAGTGTAGCAAGCTCAGACGGGAGCTTACATATTACGGTGAACCATCCTTCCTCCCACATATGGCCACACACACACACACACATTCTGGCTGGCTCACGTCAGTACAATATATGATCATTTCACTGGCGCTGCTAGCACTGCCGCTCCCCTGATTATAGAGAAAAAGTCTGGTTAAGTGTTGAATGTAACTGTGTATGTGTCTACATATATACATATACAGCTTTGTTAAAAGCCTTTTGTAATCATATCACTCACCACTACCTTTAAGTTCTTAGATGAATAATAACATAAGAAGATTCTGTATACCAACACAACCAGAACTCACTTGGGAAACGGCGAATACATATATATATATATATATATATATATATATATATATCATCCTTAGGTCACTAACATTTGCAGTAGGTCAGCTGAGCACCGTTCTGTCCACTTCAGCTGGGGTCACATTAGGTCGTCAGTCGCAGGTCAGAAGCAACATGGCGCAGGGGCGCATTTACCGCAGTCTCTCCAGTGCATCATTATGCATGGCAGCAACATGAGCAGTGCGCAGTCCATATGGTCTGCCGTGGTAGCAGTGCGCCTGCCACCAGTGATCACTCCAGGCATGTGAAGCACGAGGATAGCGCAGATAAGAGCAGGCAAACCTACTGCGCAAGAGGCGTATGTTCTTGACGCACTGCGCAGCTAAGCAGGATGCTAAAAGGTTTTATGCAGTTCATGCTGCGTTCAGAGTTCTCACTAGCTGGTTGAGGTTATCTTGCTATATCCACCAAGGCCGCATGATGACCTAGGTCAGGTCAGGTCGAGTCGTCGGGTTAAGAACAGGGAGAGAGGGAGGGTCACACTCTACGTCCAGAAGATAAGAGATATCTATATCTCGTGCATGATTACTTCATCGATGACGTCAGGACACTTCAACCAATCACCGGGCGTCTTCCTCGGACGCAGGACAAACCCTCGTCAATAATTGGTTAATGTTAGGCTCGCCTTACGTCACATTATCATGTTAATATATATTTTTCTTTCCTGTCGCCTGACGTAGTGGGGAGGGCTCTGCACACTGGCCAGTATCACTCCTTTTTTCCCAGTCGTTTATGATGTGTCAGATTTATGCTTTATTTTCTATAATCATATTTACATTGTGTTCACATTTGTGTCTTTTCCCTCGCATTCTAACATATATCTACATGAGAAATATAGTAGCATTAGATAGAAACATTATTGAACTGATAAAGTTTCATTCTAATAAAAGATAATTTCAATTACATTAATTGTTTCACATTTTTCTTAAACTCTCGTCTGTATATACATATACATAGAACGCCGTGTCTAATTTCTTGTTAGTCACAGAAAATGCTTCCTTTCTGTTCTCATGTCATCACACACTCACAGGCCGAGGACCTGACTTTTTTTCTCCTCGTAAAGTAAGCACGAGACTTGGCAACACCTGGAGTGTCTGAGTCGTGATCATGTTGCTGATGAAGTGTTGTCTCATTGTATACACTAGTGGAGCACAGGTGGCCATATGTGGTGTGGTTGTGAGTGAGGCTGTGTATTTCAAGTACGTCTTCTGTCTGGTTCTGATTATTGATTGTGATTTCTAAGTTTATATTACAGAGAGACATTTCAACACTCGTGTTTTCCCCGCCTCTTTGTCTTGTCTTTATTGTATATACTATGTTTCCACAGGCAGCCTGAGTCTGTCTGTCTGTCCGTCAGTAACGAGGTTAAGAGTTGTTGAGGGCGTTGTGTCCAACTCCAGCGACACGTTGGTCATCACATCATGGTGGACCTGTGGAGCAACGGCTGGGGCGTGGAGAGGCAGGTCCTGCGGCCGAGGAGGAGGTGCACTACCTATTGGCTCATAGGTTCCCCTCCTGACTGCACAGGACGTATTTTTCGTCCGTCTTGCTGACATCTTCCAGGGGAAGTCAGTTGCCATGCAGACGTGTAGGAGGAAGTTCAGCTGGCCGGTTGAGGTGTGTCAGGCAGCTGTCGACGTAGGAACTTCTGGCGGTGTGTGGACGTCTACTGACGTATGAATCCAGACTGCAGGTGTGTTCCCTGCTCGTGTGGGTGATGAACACATCACGCTTGCCTTGTTCATAACCCAGACGAAGGTGGTACGACTGACGTCAGGTGAGGTGGACCCTGGACGTCTTGAATGGTCTCTTGATGATGCAAACGACCTTGGAATGACCTCGTAGGCAGAGAGGTCATTCTGAAAATGCCTTGAGAATCGTTCACGAGGTCTAGGTGGCCTCTAGGTGCGCAGTAAGAATGGGTTATAAAGTGTCTGTCCACGCTGCAGATGTGGCGATGGTTGTCTGAAGGGTGAAGGGTATGCCGGTGGGGACGTAGGTACTACAGCAGGGAGGTGAGTACGACGGGCGCGACCAGCAGGAGCGACACGGCCAGCAGTATGGTCGCCCTGCTTAGAGCAGCCGAGTTGTGGGTACACTCCAGACTCCCAGGCACGTACATCTTACACCGAGTCTGTCGGAGACCAGGTGGTGCAGGTAAGCTAACAGGAAGCATATGATACATGAGATGCGATGAAAGTGTTACACACGTTTATACACAAGGAAAAATGTATACACACACACACACACACACACACACACACACACACACACACACACCACACACACACACACACACACACACACACACACACAGCAGTATACAGACCTGTATGAGGGGTCCTGCTGTACGGTATGAGTACTTCTCTATGAAGTGAGCAGCCTGCAGACCACACTCCCGCTCTGCAGCAGACGTGACGCACAGAAGATAGTTGTGGAAGGCGCTGCAACATGATCAACACAGTTACCTCTCTATACATATACGTACATATACATATCTTTATATCTATATGTATCTTGTATATATAATTTATATATTATGTTAATGTCTGTATGTCTTTCTGTCTAATTATCTGTGTTTATGAATCTATCCTTTTATCTATCAATCTATCTATATTTGATTTCTATCTATATTTGATTTCTATGACCGAATAATTTATCTTAGACATTTTCTTTATTATCTTTATCTTGTCACTTTCTTCCTCACTTTTCTGAAGGTACAGACCCTCTGTACAGACCCTGGCAGGGACCATGGATGACCATGCGAAACCCAAGTGTCAAGCAGACCACACAAAACCACATGTATGTAACGACTGGACCGCGGCAAACGAGGTCAGGTGCCGGAGGGTCACACTGGACTGTGCGAAATGAGGCCTTGGTGCTGATTGGCTCGTCAGACAACATTCAGGCAGGACAACTGGTGCCTGAAATATTCTCACACAACATTGACACACGACCTGAACTTTTCTGAAGTTAGACAACATTGAAAGATGCGATAGTTATAAAGTTTACCAACACGGAAGTAAAATATATATATGTGTTTGTGTTCATGTATCTATCTGTGTCTACGCATGAGAGAATATATTGAAATATACATAGAACATTTAAATGTAGGAGGTAGTGTGAAAATATATCAAAATGAAGAGTTTAGTAATGTGTAGATGAATTCGCTCACGATCACCTGTGAAGAGAAAATAATTCAAGTAGAGAAATAAATGAAAGTTCATCTTTTAGTAATTGCAAAGACCATGGAGAAGGAGAGTTTGATTCTCTCTCTCTCTCTCTCTCTCTCTCTCTCTCTCTCTCTCTCTCTCTCTCTCTCTCTCTCTCTCTCTCTCTCTCTCTCTCTCTCTCTCCCACTTCACCCTCCTTCCCCCAACAATCAAGTGACCCCACCCCCCCACCACACAGCCTGGGGCGGGGGGCCCCTAATCACATTCCCTTCTTCAATACACTTCAATATTCCCGTCCACCCCACCGCCAAGGTCTACACACCAACTTTTGTGCGACGTTTAAACCCTCGAGGGAACCAGCAGGACGTGGTGGCTTGGTGATGATGGTGAAGACTTGTCCAGGACGGGAGGGAGGGAGGGAGGGAGGGAGGGATGGAGGGAGGGATGGAAGGATGGATGGAGGGAGGGATGGAGGGAGGGATGGAAGGATGGATGGAGGGAGGGATGGAAGGATGGATGGAAGGATGGATGGAGGGAGGGATGGAGGGAGGGTGATGGTGAGTTGTGTGCGAGATTGGTGATTGGTGGCGTTGATGGTGAACGAGTCTGGGATGGTGAGGGACGAACTGGTCGTGGTGTGGTTGATGATGGTGAAGTTGATGGTGAGTTGTTCAGGGTGGTAACTGATGGTGACTGTGGTGATGGTAAGTGATGGTGAGATAGTTGGTAGACGGTGGTTGTGTGACGGGCGATGGTGAGGTAAATGACAGTGAAGAGATGATGCATTACGTTAGATGGTTGATAGTGACTGTTTATGGAACTGTGATAGTGAGGAGGACCTGTTTCGTGTTGGCATTCTGATGGTGAGGGGTGGATGATGGTGACCTAGCAGCGGTATGTCCGTTTCCCCAGCCTGCAGGGAGCGCCTATAATCTATGAAGAACAATATATTCACACGGATCAATCCCACATACTCCACTGCTCTGTTAGACACTAGTCCCATAAAGCTTCGCTTCAGTGTAATTAGTCATTATTAGAGACTTATTAGTCTCCATATTGTCTTCTCCAAATCTAATTAGTCCCCCCCCCCGTCATGCCACATTAGAAACTAATTAGTCCCCTTGATTATTTGTCAGAGTAATTAGCCCCACATAATGACTTTTTAAGAGAATAATGATTTTTTTTATGAAAAGTGACATTATCTTTCGTGATAATAACATGTGATGCTTAATGATGTAATTTTATATATCATGTGACGATCAATGATCACATGTGATTAATGGTCGGTGTGTCTGAGCCGGCTATTCTCTCCCAAAGATTAATTGCTTCAGATATTTAATGGTGACTTTATCCGCATGCAGAGCAAACACCGGGGATGAGTGCGTGATGAGTGCGTGGGGGCCAGACTCACTGATGAGTTCATAGAAGCGTCACTCATGAATTCATAAGGATGATCGTCAATGATGAACACATAGGTCAGACCAATGGAGTTAAAGTGACTCATTATAATCATCGCATGAAATTCATCACCATACTCACGACTGCTTCATCCATATCATTCACTATTCATGATGTCATTGTTATTCATGAGGTATATATGCTGGTTGGCTGCTTGTTTGGGTTTTAGGCCAGTCAACTGCCAGGGTCATTAAGGCCCGAAACATCAAGTTATAAACACCATGAAAGTGGAGAATGTTTGGAATGATTCTGATCACCTGAGTGTTAAGGTTTCTGAAAATATGTAATTGTTGTGTACATAGCCTCATCTGGTCAATATGTAAGGGAAGTAAACACAGAATATGATAATTATCAAACTATTTTGTACGTATGTATGTATGTATCAAGATATCAAAACCATGTACTTCAAACAAACGAAAACTGATGATCTCACCAACATAAACACTCGAGACTTCACCGACACAAACACAAGGTCTCATCAACACAAACACTCGGGGTCTCACCAACATCAACTGTTCTCTCCAACACAAACATGTGGTCTCACCAACACTTACTGTTGTCTCCAACAACAACACATGGTCTCACCAACAGTAACTTCCCTCCAACTCAGACACGTGGTCTCACCAACACTCGTTGTTCTCTCCAACACAGACACGTGGTCTCACCAACACTTGTTCTCTCCAACACAGACACGTGGTCTCACCAACACTTGTTGTTCTCTCCAACACAGACACGTGGTCTCACCAACACTGATGACGTATCGAGTCCTCGAAGTTGAGCTTCTCCGGCGGGCTGACTGTGCTGATGAGCCGCTTGTACTGGTTGCCACACACCAGGTTGTCCGTGCTCAGGTTCCTCATGCAGGCCACATGCACCAGGTACTCTGCCGGGGAGACAAGGGTTAGCACGGGGTCACCAGGTACTCTGTAGGGTGGGGAGAAGACAAGGGTTAGCACGGGGTCACCAGGTACTCTGTAGGGTGGGGAGAAGACAAGGGTTAGCACGGGGTCACCAGGTACTCTGTAGGGTGGGGAGAAGACAAGGGTTAGCACGGGGTCACCAGGTACTGTGAAGGGGATACAAAGTCAGCACGCGGTATCCTCAGATCCTCAAGGGGTTAGAGGCATGCGCTAGCGCGTGGTCAACCACGGAAAGCCGACGTTTACGTAAGAGGGGGAAGGCACGAGGTCGTGAGGGGAGAAGGCACGTGGTTATGAGGGGAGAGGGAACATGGTTGTGAGGGGAGAGGGCATGTGGTCATGAGGGGAGAGGGAACATAGTCGTGAGGGGAGAGGGTACGTGGTCGTGAGGGGAGCGGGTACGTGGTCGTGAGGGGAGAGGGTACGTGGTCGTGAGGGGAGCGGGTACGTGGTCGTGAGGGGAGAGGGTACGTGGTCGTGAGGGGAGAGAGCACGTGGGTTCCTGGTATTCTTTAGGGATCCCTTAAATCGTATATTTACTTCACAATGTCACATCAGACCTTATCAGGATCCGGTAAGTTCCTGCCAGCCCCTAGCTCCATCGCAGGACCCCAATGAACCTTCCAGGTCTTCATTGTCAATAACACTGAGGGATTCCTGATCTCCTCCTGCGAAGGCTCCTTTTTAGGGCCGAGTTAGTTATCTAGGTCCTTAGGCCTTAGGTACTGATCCTAATGAAAGCCCTAATATACCACAGATAGTGTAGGCTTACTTTCAGAAATATAATGATAATAATGATAACGATAATAATGATAATAATAACAATAATAATGATACTAATGATAATAATAATAACAATAACAATAATGATAATAGTAATAATAATAATAATAATAATAATAATAATAATAATAATAATAATAATAATAATGATAATAATGATAAGAATAAGAATGATACTAATTATTATCATTATTATTATTATTATCATTATTATTATTACCATTATCATAATCATTATTATTATTGTTATATCATTATTATCATTATTATTATTATCATTATCATTATCATCATCATTATCATTGTTATTGTAATCATTATCATAACTTGATCAGAATCCCATTCACAAACAAACCAATTAACAAATCTAATTATATCTAAATTCAAGTTACTAAAATCACCCCTAATGACTCCGTCCGTGTGGACACAAAGCTACGCCAATCATCGTTCAGCTCCACTGGATTGATTGGTCCACCAATCACAAGGAAGGATGGGGGGTTTGCTATTATCTTGGCCCGCCTGTAGGGCAAGTCGAGGTAATCCTGGGTTTTATGGGTCAGATTACACAAGAGAGAAATGATGATTGTCGACGTAAGCTAAATATTCAGCTAAGGGCGGGAGTCCCTCTTCCTCTTGTGTGTGTCGTAGGAGGTGGAAGGGGAGCAAGAATGGGACGGATGGCTGGGATAGTTTGGGATATCTGGGAAGCAAAGAGGGTGGTCTGGGACCATAGAGACATCTGAGACACTTGGGTTGTATCTGGGACGGTTGGGGATATCCGAGTTGGGATTCATTACCTGGCCTGTAGGATCTAGAGGGATTCAGGAGGGATCCCTGGGGAGCTCCTCCCACAGCCCAAGCCTTATTAGGGACCTTGGCAGGAGTCCACCGGCCCAGGGACCTCATGTGGTCCCTACTTGGGATGGGTTGTGAGAAACAATCTCTCTCTCTCTCTCTCTCTCTCTCTCTCTCTCTCTCTCTCTCTCTCTCTCTCTCTCTCTCTCTCTCTCTCTCGATATCGTGACTGAGAGAGAAAGAGAGAGAGAGTCCTCATTAAGTACTGTATCATAGTTACTGTATTATTTCTATTTTTGTAAGTGCTGAATATGTTTAGTTTGGCTTTGCTTATGGTACGTATGATACATTCATTTATTTTCTCGAGGCTTTGTCTAGTTTTTTCTTTATCTTTGAAATAAAAGAGAATACTCTTATCTATTTGGTTACAGTTAATCGATTCCCATCCACACTTTTAGTTTGGGAAGTTAAAGTACTTACCCTTACTGAACCTTGACATGATGCTCCTACCCTTACAAGACTTGTAGCTAAAAATGTAAACATTTTTACTCACGGTCCCTGCGAATGTATTTATTTTTACTCACTGTATCTCTGCATGTAAACATATCCAATGGTGGTCTTCAAGAATACAAATATATCTACCCAAGTTTCCCAAATATGTAAATTGTTTCTGCTTAAGATTATTTGAAATATAAATATTTCTACTCACGGTCCCTGAAGTTGCCAGCCATGCAGAGGCTCTTGATGATATCTTCTGTTCCTGTGAGAAGCTGGTAGATGACTCGCTGTCGAGACGTCTCAAAACATCTAGTGACGTGGTTGTGGACGCAGTCCAGCCCAGTTTCCATGGTGCTGGGGACAATGGCCGGTAAGTACCCATAATCATCCTATACGTGTAGGAAATACAACTCGTAACAAAGCTTAAAACGTTTTCCATGCAAGGTAAACAGAGAACAACTTTGATGTCTAAGTTTAAATTCTCTTAACTGGGGAAGGCTTGTTGTGATTGAAAGGTCATTTATGCAATAGTTGCTCTGTTGTGATGTATAAGAATGTATGATCCGGCTGTAAGAATTCTAAGTATACCTGGAACTTAAAAAAAGAAAATGATAAACAATGATAAAAGACTGTGAATCTCTGATAGTCTTCAGCCTTTAAGACCAAGTGGTGCTCGTGGGAAACAATACACAGCAAAATCAATCGTTAGAATTTTGCTGTTCTTAAGAGAGACAAGTAAAATGTTTTGCAGTTATGTATTGTGATAAGAGTTAAGATGATCCTAGTTCAAGGTTGAGGAAGAGAGACTACAGTCGCCCTTGACAGAGAAGTCCTTGGCAGAATGGTCCTTGACAGAGTATTCCTTGACAGAGGGATGTAGACATTTGATAGAGGGCAAGAGGGGTCTTGACCTCCCCTTCTTTCCCCCCCTCCCCCTTCCTCCTCCTCCTCCTCCTCCATAACAGGAAGTGGAGGGCGACCTACTCGTTTCTCGATCACCAAAGAACTTACAAAAGTGTAAATGAGGCAATTTTCACTTTTCCCCTCCAGAGTGTCGCTACATGAACGGATGTAAACAGTGTCCGAGCTTGTTCTCTCTCTCTCTCTCTCTCTCTCTCTCTCTCTCTCTCTCTCTCTCTCTCTCTCTCTCTCTCACGCCACAGGGGCTGAAGTGGGCTGTGTGCTGACTCTCTTTCTGTTTGTCTTACTAACTCGTGTCATCAGTGTCGGGTCCTGATCCCATCACCCTCCATCACACTCCATCATCCTCCATCACCCCCCCCCCTTATCCTCCATCGTCCTCAGTCACCCCTTCCTCATCCTCCATCACCCTTCCATTTTCTCCCTCATCCTGCATCACCCCCTACCCCTAACCCTCCACAGCGCTCCTCATGACTACCACCACCACCACTACTACTACTACTACTACTACTACTACTACTACTACTACTACTACTACTACTACTACTGCTACTACTATTACTACTGCCACTACTGCTACTACTACTACTACTACTACTACTACTACTACTACTACTACTACTATACTTCTATTGCTACTGCCACCACCACCACCATTACTACTACTACTACTACTACTACTACTACTACTACTACTACTACTGCTGCTGCTACTATTAACACTACTACTACCACTACTACTAGTACTACTATCAGAGTGGCTGGTGTTTCCGCTGATGATGGTTTATATATATATGAATATATATGATACGTATATATGCAAGGATATAGGTAGGGATGAGTTTAAGTTCGTGAGTCAGTTCGGTTGATCTTTACGTCTGAAGTTGCCCGTGTGTTTGAACTTATGTAGAGCAAAGGGTCCATTCCCTAGTGACCTTCCCCCGCCCGTGCAGCTGTGACCAAGCCTTAATGTTGTCCTAGTGATCGATCAGGCCGTTTGAGGCCGCGGCCTGCAGGCTTAGTGCCCTGCTGTAGACTGGCTGGTATTACAACAGTAACTTGATGTTACAAAGACTTGGTGGTAGTGTTACAGTAACGTAGTTACGGTGTTAAAATAACTTATTGATGGCGTTACAGTAGCATAGATATGGTGTTACAATAACTTGGTGATGGTGTGTTACAATAACTTGGTGATGGTGTGTTACATTAACTTGGTGATGGTGTGTTACATTAACTTGGTGATGGTGTGTTACATTAACTTGGTGATGGTGTGTTACATTAACTTGGTGATGGTGTGCTACAATGATTTTGCGGTGGTGTTGAAATGATGGTGTTACGTTAATTGGCAATGGTGTTAGAAAAATCTGGCAGTGCTGCGCCGGTAGGTGGTGTAACTATGATACACGAATGACGTCACGGAAACCCCATCCCACAGCAAAAAATTACGATATCCCGTTTTCTTTGCCATCATGAAGCTAACATTACTTCACTAAATTTGCTGCCAGATTTTTTTTTTCACAATTATAATCCAATCCTCGGCCGCTTCACTGGCCATAATCAATGGTGATTCCAAAAGCAAATTGAATTCACGTTTGCCAAATGTGTTTATTTTGGTGAAATAAAAACCGTACGCTAATAAGGAGGTTTTTAATTGGGATCAAAGGAAGCGTTGGCTGACTCTGTATGAGGCCGGCGTCCATGCCTTTGTCGAGGACAACATTAGGAGGAAAAAATGTTGGTGAGTTATTGGTGGAGGTGGGGGGTTGTTGGTGATGTGGGGGAGTAGGGGGGGATTATGTTGATTTTAACTGTTGGTGATGCTTGTGGCTCTCTCTCTCTCTCTCTCTCTCTCTCTCTCTCTCTCTCTCTCTCTCTCTCTCTCTCTCTCTCTCTCTCTCTCTCTCTCTCTCCATTATCCCCCCTTCCTCCTCCCCACCCCCCCTCCCTCTCACCTGCACATCTTGTTCAGTTCGGCCTCGGTGGAGGCGAAGGCCAGGTTGTGGTCTTTGTTGATGGCCTGCAGTTGGTTCATACACCCCTGCAGGTGCCTCGGCTCACAGTTCTCCTTCTGCGCCTTGTTGCCTTTCCTGGCCTCCGACCACGTCCCTGGGAGAGTTAGGTTCAGTTAGGGTTTATGTTAAGGAGAGCTAGGGAGAATCAGGTGCAGTTACGGGTCATGTTATGGAGAAAGTGCGGAGGAAGAACGAATGGTAAAAGTTATGTACGTCGGGGGAAGATATGGTAAGTAATTCATGAGTTGATTATTGAAAAAGGAATTCAGTAGATTGGAAACACATCTGTCGACGGGATGAGAGAGGGAAGTGTAGGTTAGAATGGTATGTTGACGGCAGTGCCTGGAAAAATACATAGTCTGTCCACCACTATATTTTCAAAGACGATACATGCTTTAAGGTTTGTTGTGGGGTACATCTGTCTACCATATTCCCATCAGAGCAAATGATGTGGTCAGACTTGATAACCTGGTGTACACACACACACACTCGTCAGTCATCTTCCCGAGGCCAGTAACCGTTACTGTCATAAGTAACGGGTCACTAGAGTCACAGAGGAGGTAATGGAGTCGTGAAGTTGTACAGATTTCAGAGTAAGTCTAATAATGCTCGTTCTCAGACCGGGTCTTTTTTTTTCCCCCATGGGTGCTTGAGGAAGCCCCCCCCCCCCCCCCCCCCCCCAGAGAAACTCCACCCATTTATCTTACCCCCCACTCACTATCCTTGTTTATCCCCATGATTATCCTTTCTTCCTTCCCCATTTTCTTGACCTGGTTTCTACAGGTATTTACCCCTTCCCTCTGCTCTCCAAGTGGCCTCGTTGAAGGATTGTCTCGCCCGTGCGCACGGCCACCTGCCGCCCACAAACGAAAATGACCGTCGGGAAATCCTGACAATGCAGATGACCTGGGCTCCATCACAGCCTCCTTGGGTCACTTGTAAGGCCACAATTGAGGCAGTTAGCGGCGGGAGAGGGAGGGGTCCAGGTCACCCTACCCTCGCCCGCCCCAGACGATAACCGTGTAAGGGGAGACTAATGTGTTCATAGCCGAGCTAACTTTGCTCTGGAAATTAGGTTTGGGGAGGTAACTCGATCTTTTCATTAGCGGATCTGAGAGGCCGGGGTGCTTAGTGTGTACCAGACCCATGGGTGGGGGGGGGGGGGTGTGTACTGGAGCAGCAGGTGAGGGGTGTGGGTGTACAGTGGTTGATGGATGATTGGAAACATTGATATTCACCCCGGTCGTCCTAGTCACCCCGGCCCTCACAGTCACCCCGACCCTGCCAGTCGCTATAACTCAACTAATCACCCCAGCCCTACCAGCCAGTCACCTCTGCTCTCCCTTGCCTCTCACTCACAAGCCCCCCCTCTCACAAGCCCCGGCTGTGAGAAGCCCTCATCTTGGGCCTACTTGCTGCTAATCAATTCAGAAAACGCGGGGCAAGTGGAACGCTGGCTGGCGGATCAAGGGGGACGACGAGGCTGGAGGAGGACCTCCCCCCTCCTTCCTCTCGAACTTGGATGCGTTTTCTAGTGGTCGTCAGCCGACGTTTGAAATCCCCCGCCGCCCTCCGCATGAACTTTTCCTCTCCATGCCACTGGTCGGGAGGCGGGCGGCCGGGACGCCCTTGGCTGCGTTTCCATCAGACGAGATTAATTTCAGATCCGGATGCCTCCCTGAGTAGATCAGGAGGGGGGGGGGGGCTAGTGCTGGGCGTGGCGTGGCAGGATACGTGGTGTTGCTGGTGGCTGACATGTGTTCCATTGATTAACACACAATGTTTATAGTCTGTCTCTGACGATTGTAAATATCTATCAGTAACCAGGTTCGAAAGACTCAATATCTATTACCATGCTAGAACCGATTACCTATTTTCAAAATCTATCTGTCATGTTTAAAAAAAAAGACTATGAGCTATGTTAAAAAGGTATGATAACTGTGTTAAGAAACCTGTTTTCTGTATGACAAAAAAAAGATAAGCTTTGTAATGTTGTGGTTATGTGGTTCCTGGCAACGAGTCACCAAGGTAACCCCGCGGTCGAACCCGCATCGTTCGAATTCTGAGACTTGCTGTCGGCTCACACCCAACCCAGGTGTTCATCCCCTGCATGAGAGTGGTCGACCAATGGGTATCGGGCATAGGCCGGTGTGTGTGTGTGTGTGTGTGTGTGTGATTAAGAGTATAGACATGGTACACATATGCAAGGCCAATACGAACGTAACACTCTCCCCGTAACACGCCCCCCTCCCCCTCCCTCCCCACCTGACACCTAACCAGCACTCCCTCCTCCCCTCCTCCACCTGGCCTTCTTACCCATCTGAGTAATCAGTCATATTCACCCTCCGTTCTGCTTCCCACAGCTGTCTCCCGCATCACAACCTTTCCTCCTCCTCCTCCTCCTCCTCCTCCTCCTCCTCCTCCTCCTCCTCCTCCTCCTCCCACAGTGTGTCCTATGGGAACTCCCGCCACAGGTATCCCACAGTGAAGGTTATTTCCTTAATTATTTTCAAAGGTTCTCTTGGTGACATTTGGTTTGTTGTTTGTTGCTGGAACTCGCTTCTGCAGGTGGGCCGGCAGGTGCGTATATATATATATATATATATATATATATATATATATATATATATATATATATATATATATATATGTGTTTCGTGGAGACAATGCACCTCATCATCAGGTATCAGTACTTAACAAAGTTATTCAAATCCCAACCTCACACTTGGTTCCCGTCGTCCAACACTAATCCCTCAAGGCCCATCACTGTTATGTCTGGTCGTAACTCTTGTATGGGAGAGTGGTTAAGGAGGGTCAGGTGGAGGAGGTTGACCTGGGTAGCTAGGTGTGTCATGAACAACTTTTTTTTTTATGCTTTCGTGTTTTGTCAGTTCTCTAATAATGATTTGGTTAATGCTAGGATGAGCTTTAGAATTGCCTGGGGACAAATTATTCTTAGTATTAGCAATTAAGACAGATTAAATGACATTACGTGTGGCATGATCAGCAGAGAGGTATGAAATAACGGGATCACCAAGATCTGTGGGGTGATCATTTTCATAACAATGCTTAGCGATCGCATTTTTGTGGTCATCCCTACGTAATGAATGTAGCTGGAAGCAACACCCATCCGTTACAGTCTTAACAGTGTGGCCTACATTGATATATTAACATGTTCTGCATTTGACGGCGTAAACACTTCCATTATGCGATCCGACGTTTCGAGAAATAATTCGCCATTATCATGTTCATGTATTCCTCGATCCATCTGTCATCTACGCTCAGGAATGTATGTAACTTGGGAACACTACATCCCCGAAGACCTGGCCGTGGGGCAGGTTGGAAGATGAGACAACACAGCTCGCTGCCCTAGCATGTGCTACCATGCATGACTTAGTGGACATCGATGATAGAGAGAGAGAGAGAGAGAGAGAGAGAGAGAGAGAGAGAGAGAGAGAGAGAGAGAGAGAGAGAGAGAGATGCAAATGTCTTCGTCTCTCAACACACGTGTCTGAAGCCGTGAAATGTAAAGACACATCTGACAGTCTGACTTGGTTAGTAGAACGTCTTTATTGGACGGACGTTCTAGCCAAATTATTTCCTCTTTTATTTCTTATAATTTTCGAAACGAACCCGAGTCCGGGAAGGTCAGAGTACTTTACAAGGCTTTTGGTAATGGATTCGAACCCACCTCGAACCATCCTGTCTGTGATGCCACTTGTTTCGGAAGATTCATGCGGATGAATCATTTCTCGTCGATTTTCAGACAAAATATCTTTCGTAACGCATTATGTGATACGTTTGTGAATCCATAAATGTAATGTTGAGGTAAACCATCCTACAATGATATTAATTCTATAAGATTTAGAAAGTCTTCATCATCAATTATGACTCATCTATCGAGATTCGAAACGGTTTCAAATCGTCTGTGAGACAGTAGAAAATTTTTTTTTCCCCATCCCCTTCACGAATATCACTTGGACACAACAATGTGTCAGCCTCTCTAGCGGTTAATTATCTAGCGAGGAAAAGTTTGTGACCCGGGATAAGGTCATTATCACGGCTGATCAACAACACGTGCTCCCATCACATGACAATTATCAAGGGAGCGTCACAGTGCGACTCCTCCTCATGGAATTATCAACAGAAAGTGATCATTGACGACGGAAAAAAATGAATGTCTTTTTCATTTAATCTGTTTTGTGTTTGTGTGTGTCTATGTGTGTGTGTGTGTGTGTGTGTGTGTGTGTCTGTGTGTTCCTGTGTGTGTGTGTGTGTGTGTGTGTGTGTGTATGGTATTTTTCCATAAGTTTGGTTGATATACTTCAATTGGATGTTACTCGTGGTCTGTTCACACGGCCATAACACGGCTCGATAACATTTCAGAGGCGAAGAACAAAGTTTGTGCCTTATCAAACTTGAGGTGTTAGAACTGTCATGAAATCTAACGAAATATTTTTTCTTTCTAAGATGACAAAAGAAAAAAAAATAATGCGGATTATCAATATTATCAGTAATGATAATATCACTTTCTTCATTAAGGCAGTACACTTTGTTCTGTGGTGTCTGACACTCTCAAACCTTAAAGTGGTGCGCATATCTTTCTTTACATGACCACACAAGTGATGAATGGAATCAGTTGATGAATGACAGGCAACATACACTGTATGAAAGCATACACTGAAAAATTAAATTTAAAACTTAGTATCTTATTGGAGGAAAAATGTCTCTGCCATCTATGTTGATGTACAGATGGGGTGCCACCAATACTCAAACTTGTCCTATGTGGGAGAGTGTGTCCGGAAGTGGAATAGTGTGGATGTGGTACAGTGAGGATGTGGTACAGTGGGGATGTTGTAAAATAAGGATGTGGTTGAGTAAGGATGTGGTACAGTGAGGATGTGGTACAGTAAGGATGTTGTAAAATAAGGATGTGGTAGAGTAAGGATGTGGTACAGTGAGGATGTGGTACATTGAGGATGTTGTATAGTAAGGATATGGTATAATGAGGATGCGGTACAATGAGGATGGTACAGTGAGGGTGTGGTATAGTGGTCGCGTAGGATAGTGAGGATGTGGTATAGTGAGGAATATGGTACTGTGAGGATGTGGTGTAGTGAGGGTGTAGTATAGTGAGGATGTGGCATAGCAAGGATTTGGTATAGTGAGGATGTGGTATAGTAAGGGTGGCACCATTGTCACCACCCCCTCCCATTGCCACCATGCCGTCCACGTCGTATGGCCAGAATGTCATACGAAGACTTTATCAAGGTTTGGCCGTGCGCCGGGCCGCCACCTTGAGCGAAAAGTAGCTGATTGAGACACTGTGAAGTGTACACGCTACTGGAAGTTTTAATCCGCTACTTGATACTTTTTTGGGTCATTTGATATTATATTTGAGCTAGTTGTGAACATTATTGGGCTACTTCTCGGAGGCTTGGACCCTGTTTGTGGCTCGCCTCTTCTGTTTTACTACATCTATAGTGGTTAGAAAATGTGGATGACAAACCTTTCTAGAGCTTTTGGTCAAGTCTCAGTATTCGAAGTATTGATAATCCACATTTTTCTGCTATCTTTCTTAAAAGAAAAATATTGCGTTGGATTTCGTGACAGATCTTTTCCTGGTTCATCAAAAACTGAAAATGAAGGAAAAATGTATCATGTATATTACATCTTGTTTCCATTACTATTGAATTATTGTTAAGAATGTATACACTGCGCCTAGTGGATGTCTTTCTTAATATTCATAACTTCGACAGACACAAGAGCATAGGTCAGGTATGATAAGTTAATGGGGCCAAGAAGGACGGCTGAACTAGCGAATGATGGAACAGTTTCTCCTTGCTCCATTTTCTGTGGTGATAGACCTTCTGAGTCCCACCGCTCTGCACTGCTCAAGGAGGTTGTCCGCTTTCATAAGTGTAAGTTGGTAGAAGTCTCAAGTTTCTGACCTTAAGTGTGTGTGACTTAGTCATCTGTAAGTGTGTCTTCATATCAAAGTGTGTCAGTGATAATCAAGATGCTTGGAAAATGTGTGTCGAATCGAAAGTATAAAATGTAGATTAGCAAGTATTTGTTGGCGTCTGTGAAGTGCAGGAAAAGTGAGGGCTTGTGGAAGATGGGTTCTCTTGTTCGACTGGACCTTACCCTCGTCGTCATACAGGTCACAGGTCAGCGTCCTACGAGTCACAAGTCCTCCAGGTCAGTGGTAGTGGTCCTAAAAGTCACAGGTCAATATGGCCCAACAGGTTTACCTACATAGTTCATTGATCTACTGGTCATGGTCTTTCAGGTCTCCTGCCACAGGTCACCATGCCACAGGTCACAGGTGCAGTGTACTCACTCATCATCGTTACCATTATCAACACGTGGACCAACCAACACCATCCACCTCCTACCCACCATCCCCATACCATCCGCCACTCCCTCTTCTTCCCGCCGTCAGTCTCAACAAGTACCACACACACACACACACACACACACACACACACACACATATATATATATATGTGTGTGTGTGTGTGTGTGTGTGTGTGTGTGTATATATATTCCTGGGCTTCCAGTTGTGATATATATCTCCGACGATAAATATTTGCCAGCTTTTATAATTAGCGTGAGAGCGTCGCACTCCGACACTTTTCGCCCGCCACTCGCTAAATACATACAAGAGCTCCAGAACCTTTGACGAAGTCCAAAATTTGCCACTTTGATGGCCGGTTATTTTTTGAAGCGGGTCTGAAGGAAGCGCATCACAGGAGGGGGCTCCCGTCTTTGACGCGAGTCCGGGACTGAAGCGCAATCCCGGGTGGGGAATTTTCCGGGGCTCCGAATCGTTTTATGAATATTAATGCAATTTTGGTTACTATTCAGCGGCATTAATTAGAGCGATAAAGTGATAGTCTGTCGCGAATATTAAGTCTTCCTCGCGTGGGTCTCTGACTCGTCCCCACTGAGGAGAGTGAGTGAGATGGCCGCCATGATGGCCCAGGCCATCATACGTGGCTCGGGAAGGATCCGGAACTGGTTCACCTGGTTCACTATCTGGCTTCGCTCCGCTCACAGGGCTCTCTTACCACCCGTCTCTCTGCCATATATATATATATATATATATATATATATATATATATATATATATATATATATATATATATATTTATGTATATAATTTTTTTTCATACTATTCGCCATTTCCGGCGTCAGCGAGGTAGCGTTAAGAACAGAGGACTGGACCTTTGATAGAATATCCTCACCTGACCCCCCTCTCTGTTCCTTCTTTTGGAAAATAAAAAAAAGAAACCGAGAGGGGAGGATTTCCAGCCCCCCGCTCCCTCCCCTTTTAGTCGCCTTCTACGACACGCAGGGAATACGTGGGAAGTATTCTTTCTCCCCTATCCCCATGGATTATATATATATATATATATATATATATATATATATATATATATATATATATATATATATATATATATATATATAAGGTATATGTGTTGATATTTTATATATTTAGATAATTTCAATCATCGCTATTCATTTCCTATTCTTTGATCATTTAAATCATTTCTTCATTATGTTTCTGGTTAAGTGTCTATCTAGCTCGGTGTACAGATGAAGCCTCATAAAGCACACCTCATAACTCGTGAAGTAAGACTATCGGCTCTAATTACCCCTGACCTCATGATGCTCATTAAAGTTCATGTAACCTTATATCACTGCTGCAGTGAGGTGGGAACCGCTCGACCTACACTCATACCTCATGATATATATATATATATATATATATATATATATATATATATATATATATATATATATATATTATCCCTGGGGATAGGGGATTAAGAATACTTCCCACGTATTCCTTGCGTGTCGTAGAAGGCGACTAAAAGGGGAGGGGGCGGGAGGCTGGAAATCCTCCCCTCTGGTTTTTTTTTTTATTTTTTTTTTATTTTCCAAAAGAAGGAACAGAGGGGGCCAGGTGAGGATATTCCACAAAGGCCCAGTCCTCTGTTCTTAACGCTACCTCGCTAACGCGGGAAATGGCAAATAGTTTAAAAGAAAAGAAAGAATATATATATATATATATATATATATATATATATATATATATATATATATATATATATATATATATATATATGGTATGGTTGAAGTCATCTGTTAAGTAAACTTGTTTCATAAGTAATCAACTACCTGTCTGGTCGTTCCATCGTCCTGCCATGGCAGTGGTAGTTAGTGGGACGTCACATGACCCGCTTAACCCGAGTCAGCTGCTGGTGTTCCTCAGGACTGCTCGTTATTCATTGTTACTGTGCATTGGTTGTTTGCTTGTTCCTCTGTTGTTTGTACTTGTTAGTTGTTTGTTTTTATTACAGTGTATTTGTCTTTTCTGGCTCTTTCCTCTTGTGTCTTTGTTATTATTTTTTTTTCCCGTGAGTGTTATTTTCTATATTTTTGTTCTTGTTCAAGAAATGATGACATATTCAATTTCATTATTCTGATATATCTGTCTACATATTGTACTGTCTCTCTCTCTCTCTCTCTCTCTCTCTCTCTCTCTCTCTCTCTCTCTCTCTCTCTCTCTCTCTCTCTCTCTCGGAACTAGTCTGAGGCAGTTTCCTTGACGTTAGGAGAGAGAGAGAGAGAGAGAGAGAGAGAGAGAGAGAGAGAGAGAGAGAGAGAGAGAGAGAGAGAGAGAGAGAGAGAAGCTGGGGGGGGGGGCAGGTAATTCCCTGTCTCGTACTATGGTTTCACACTATCCTCCACCGCAACCTGAACTCCTGAATTTTGCATATTAAATCTGAGTGTGATTATGGTGTGGAAGCCGTACCAGAGCCGTATATAAGGCTTCATCGGCCGCTCTCCCTACTGAGGATACGTCAAAGTCGAGTGTGTCCGCACCTGTGGTATGTTGGGAATAACGGGAGTGTGCAGGAGGACGTGTGTTCGCGGTAACCGTACTGTCATTGAACATCCTCATTCCGGCTGTCCTTTACCGGGGTGCGTGCCCATTAAACGGGGTTCTGTGATATTACACACATTATGTACTTGTGTGTGTGTGTGTGTGTGTGTGTGTGTGTGTGTGTGTGGATTGGACGGGTTTGCTATGATCTCCGTCTCTATTAACGGTGGTGTCGGCGTACGCAATGAACAGCTCACCACGGAGGCACATATAAAACCACGTATGTTCAGTGGAGAGGTGCGTGTGGAGGCAGCGTGGGAGTGGGAGGTGGTCAGCCCCACACACACTCGTCGTGTGCTGCCGCGCTTGCCCGACCTTCATTATGTATGTAGATAATGACACTAGTCCGCTCTTGCTCGATGGACGCAATAAAGACTCGGTCACAATAGGGAGGACAGGGCTGGGAGACTGGAGGATTGCCCGCTGGCCGTGTCAGAGGATCTGATTAGGCCAGAAGTGGGTACGAACAGCCTTCATATTTGTCGACGGGAGGAGGTTGACCGGGGGGAGAGAGAGGAGGAGGAGGTTGACGGGAGGAGGGGAGGGATTGACGGGGAGAGGGGAGGAGGTTGAAGGGTAGGGACTTAAGCCTAGGGAAGGGTTGGCTTGGGAAGGCAGTGTGCACGTCGTAAGGCCTGACTTGTGATGAGGATATGATTCAAGAAAATGAAGACGAGGACTTTGATGTGGAGGATGGGACTGGGAAAATGAAAGACGTTTATGGTTTAGATGAGATGAACTTGGCTTCTGTGGAGGAGACGTGAGGACGAAACACAGGAAGATGTGGCCCTCCTCCCTGAGCTGCTGGCTGTCAGACCTTGTTGTACAGGGTGTACTAGTACAGCTGTACATTGTACAAACATGGCATTACAGAGTGTACAACTAGAATGGTGCAGGGTGTTTAGGTAGAGCTGGATAGCGGTCTGCTGTGTACGCAGTGTTCTGAACTCTGTTTACTGTTATGATTTTCTGGAAACCTATATTTACTTGCTGTTTACACTTGTACTGACCACGTAACATGAATTAAGCCGAAGATATCTTGTTCGAGGGTGAGTTAGGTCGAGGGTGAGCTGGGACATACGTGAGTCCAGCCAAGTTTCTCCTCCAAAACTTGACTTAGTCTTTAATGAAATACTTGTGAGTATGGAGACCCAGGGTCGACTCAGAATGCTCATAAAAGATGTCATAAATCCCCAGCGTCGCTTCCTTCATACAATTATTTCATTTCTCTTCGGGCAAATACCAGCAGACGACTTGTGTCTGGCCTGGTGGCTTTCTTGTGGGATCTGAAAGCCTTGGTGTTCTTGTAAAACTATTTGTTTACTTTGGTACTTTGATGTAAACTATACATATCGTCGAAACTAGTCTGCGTCTTTTCCATGATAAGTAGTAACATTAAGAGATAATTGGAATTATTATTTTCTTTCATTCTCTCTCTTTTCGTATGTCTCTGTTGGTCCTTCTCTCTCTCTCTCTCTCTCTGCCCTTCCTCCGTCCACCGCCTCTATTGATAACCTTCCTCACGACCGCTCTCACACAAGCCTTTGATTTTGCCTTATGAACACAGGTCTCTGTACTGCCACAGTCGCCATGGTATAACGAAGATCACGTGACTAGAGAGAGAGAGAGAGAGAGAGAGAGAGAGAGAGAGAGAGAGAGAGAGAGAGAGAGAGAGAGAGAGACTTGCGTCTCTACAACACCCGTCCTGACCGATCTATTTCCCTTGTCCCGTTTTGCCTGGGACTGAAACAAGCAATCCCATCCCACTCTTCCATAGCCCAACTATCCACTCCACTACCCCTCCCCTCCCCCCCTCCTCCCACTACGTCTCCCCCCCCCCCCCTCACACAATAACTCCCCCGCGCCAGTATTTGTTCAATAAGACATACATGTTTGTTCTCTAATGGCGATTTGTTACATGACAACCCGGCTTTTGTTTTTTTGTTATATCCGCTGGTCGGAGTGGGGGTGGGGAGAGGAGGGGTCGGTGTGGGTGGGGGGGGGGAAGGGGGAAATAAAAGCAGGTTTTGTTTGGGCAACGCAGACGGACGGATCAGTCACAGGACGCCCCGTCCGGGGACATACTCCGTGTGTCCTCTCCTGTTTACACTGCACAGCCTTCAATATACTGAAATGATAAATCTGTTGTTGTTTTTCGTTGTTAATAGTTATGATTCTTGTTATGGCGTATATCTGTTATGGCGTATATCTGTTATGGCGTATATCTGTTATGTCGTATATCTGTTATGACGTATGTCTGTTATGGCGTATGTCTGTTATGGCGTATGTCTGTTTACAGAAAAGTTATCTCGCGTGGATGGTTTGTGTTGGCTTTTGTATATATATATATATATATATATATATATATATATATATATATATATATATATATATATATATATATTTCCCCGGGGATAGGGGAGAAAGAATACTTCCCACGTATTCCCTGCGTGTCGTAGAAGGCGACTAAAAGGGGAGGGAGCGGGGGGCTGGAAATCCTCCCCTCTCATTTTTTTTAATTTTCCAAAAGAAGGAACAGAGAATTGGGCCAGGTGAGGGTATTCCCTCAAAGGCCCAGGCCTCTGTTCTTAACGCTACCTCGCTAATGCGGGAAATGGCGAATAGTTTGAAAGAAAAGATATATATATATATATATATATATATATATATATATATATATATATATATATATATATATATATATATATATATATATATATATATTTTTTTTTTTTTTTTTTTTTTTCATACTATTCGCCATTTCCCGCGATAGCGAGGTAGCATTAAGAACAGAGGACTGGGCCTTTGAGGGAATATCCTCACCTGGCCCTCTTCTCTGTTCCTTCTTTTGGAAAATTAAAAAAAAAAAAAAAAAAACGAGAGGGGAGGATTTCCAGCCCCCCGCTCCCTTCCCTTTTAGTCGCCTTCTACGACACGCAGGGAATACGTGGGAAGTATTCTTTCTCCCCCATCCCCAGGGAAAAAAAAAAAAAAAAAAAATATATATATATATATATATATATATATATATATATATATATATATATATATATATATATATATATATATATATACAATTAAGGTAGTGTTAATGACATGGATAGGTAGATGATAAGCGAGTAATGTACTAATACGTGTGCATAATCTTTTATGATAAAAGATATTAGATAACAAACTTGACGGTACGACCTATAGTGTCGCTCCTACGTTGTTCATATCCAGCCCATGTCGGCCATGATCATTCCTGCCTCCGACAAATAAAGAAATATCATGACCAAACTTCCGCAGTCATGCTCTGCGCCTCAGGGTAAAGAATTGAAAATCCTTCGTATGTAAATCATGGACTGAATCATGAATACAACACATCACCTGCTACACCCTAGTCTCTCGTGGACAAAATAACTGAACACTGAGCCATCTGAGGACCCCCATGTGGTGTGGGGGAGGAGGAGGAGGAGGAGGAGGAGGGTTTATTAAGTGTCTGACTGGCGAGGTAATTTATGCAATACTCTCTCTCTCTCTCTCTCTCTCTCTCTCTCTCTCTCTCTCTCTCTCTCTCTCTCTCTCTCTCTCTCTCTCTCTCTCTGCTGCCTCTTGTATTGACATGCCTCCCCATAATGATTAACTCTCTCTCTCTCTCTCTCTCTCTCTCTCTCTCTCTCTCTCTCTCTCTCTCTCTCTCTCTCTCTCTCTCTCGCCTCACAGCTCATCATCTT
Source organism: Panulirus ornatus (assembly GCF_036320965.1). Lineage (NCBI taxonomy): Eukaryota > Metazoa > Arthropoda > Malacostraca > Decapoda > Palinuridae > Panulirus > Panulirus ornatus. Next base: position 2,380,100 of record NC_092239.1, read on the forward strand.
ACGTAATTAACACGTTCGTGTATTTCATCCTCCTTCCTTTTGCGAGTCTGTCTTAACCCCGTTGTCCTTCGTCCACCATCGCTGGCCCCTATCAGTCCATCACTGTTGAACACCCCCCTTCCATTCCATCTTGTACCTCCGTCCATTTCATACTGTAAACCTTAGTCATTCCATATTGTACCCCGTCCGTTCCACACCTTGTACCCCAATATATGCGGAACGCAAGTGTCCTGTACTTATTTAGTAGGTATAGTCTCCGTTAGTTGTATGACTGGCGAAGTCTTGTGAAGACTGGGTTGTTTGGGCTGCTATGTTGTGCACCTCAGGTCATTATGATGTGTTGTTATGTGTCACCCTCAAGGGTTGTTGGGAGAAGGGATGGGGCTGGTGGGTTTATGTAAGTACAGGCTGCTGCAGTGTGTAGCGTAGGGAGACCTTATGCTTCTGTTTAATGGTCGATGATTGGTTTATGAAAGCGTTGTGTGGGAGGAGTTTATTGCTGGTACCAAGAATTGACCACCATCATCACACTCGGAGGCCACATTATAATGGAAACATTATTTTTTGTTTTGTTTTTTGTTTCTGATTGTGAAATTGTGTGGTTGTTAGGCAGCTGGTGATTGTTGCTGTTGTTGTTGTTGTTGTTGTTGCTCTCTTTTGCCTAGTTCGCAGCTTTGGTATATTTTGTTTCTGGCAGGGCGGGTGATCAGGCAGATCCGGTGTAGTTTATCATGTAGCGGATAAATTGTGTCAGGAAAATACAATGGGATTCTTATTCTCGTCCAATTCAGGCGCCGGCAAGTGTTGTGGGAGCGTTTAGCCTAGTGTTTGTGGTGGTGTGGTGGTGTGGTGGGGGGTAGATAGTGTGAGTATGTCCCATGTGATGGCCAGTATGGTTGGTGATCAGGTGGGTGAGAGTGACTGGCCAACTAGGATGGTGGTTAGTGTGATGGATGGATCAGTTTGTGTCCCAGTTAAGAGAGTAACGGTAGAGTACAATGGTGATTCAGACGTTAGGTTCCGAGTGAAGCAGTGTTCTGATTGTGTTGTGTTGTGTTATGTTGTGTTGTGTTGTGTCAGGTTCCTACGATGTCATGTGAGGTCATGTGTATACATATGGGGCTTTCAGTCTGTTTTCTGTAGCAGGTGAAGGAAGGTCATATAGACAGGTCATGTATGTACATATATACATATTTCTACTATATGACGAGGTAGGTTTACTCTCATGGGGCCCCCATCTGTGTGTGTGTGTGTGTGTGTGTGTGTGTGTGTGTGTGTGTGTGTGTGTGTGTAATAACCTGTGAGTATGAGCAGGTAGCACATAACACAGCCAGCAGACCATTAAGAATATTCCCCTCCTCACCATCATAAATATACAGTGAAGAGTGAAAGGTCAGACCTGAGCCAGCAGCAGCAGCGGGGTATTATTATTCCAATCTCCGTGAGAGAATATTTTTGAAGCCTGACGCTCACTCCACATCACAGAAAAAAAAAATTATTTATATATATATATATATATATATATATATATATATATATATATATATATATATATATATATATATATATATATATATATATATATATATATATATATATAAAATGTATGTTTGTGTATATTACAGACTTGTGTGTGAGAGTGAGGTCGTTCTTTTTTAGACCAAGGGGAAAGCTGTGCAGATTATCTGTACTTAAACGGTCAGAAAGCATTTGACACCGTACCACATCAGGAGGTTGAGGACGAAGCTGGATCACCAGGAAGGAATGATCCATCTTGAAGTAGACTGGGGTCACCAGTGGCGTGCCACAAGGCTCGGTCCTGGGACCAGTCCTCCTCCGAATCCACGCAAGTGATTTGCCAGAATTGGACTCGTGACTAGATATGTTTGAGGATGATGCTGAGGTCATGGAAGAAGTACAGAGTCGACTTACAAGGTGATGTAATGATATATGGCTAATGAAATTCAACACCCAGGTAATATAATGAGGATGGGAGACAGTGATAGAAGGCTTCAGTATAATTATCATGCGGGAAATAGATAGCAGGAATCAGTGTGTGAGAGGGACATGGAGTCGACATTACCCCCAGTCTGCCGTCGGAACCCCACCTGAGGAACGAGTGTAAAGGAGGAAACATGTCTGTTGGCAATGACTGAAATCGCGTTGAAGTTCATGGATAAGGAAATGTTCAGCAAACCGTCCACATCCTGTATTAGGCCAGAACTCGAGTGTCATCCTCTAGTTTGGTCACCACAGGTAAAGAAGCGAGAAAAGAGAGCTAAAAGAGGAAGTCTAGAGGAGGACAATAAAGACCTCTGAATTACAGTGGGAAGGTTAACGATCGTTCATTTTTTCACCACGAGAGAGAGATGAACAAGGAATGACTGACTATAATTTCCGTGGTTTAAAACCAGTTTGATGACGTGAACAGTAACATTTCTGGGAAAGACATAAAGACAGAACAACCTGAGATCATGACATGAAATGAAGGAAGAACCTTGGGAGAGACGTGGTTAGGTAGTTTGGTAATGGGTTAAGGTAAGTGCCAGTCGACACCATCCAGGTGTTTGAGTAGGTTTATCACACGAGAGAAAGTTTATGTTATGGTGACCGTTCTGTGCCAGTAGGTCACCATACTTTGACCTGACTCATGATGTCAATGATAATGATTATCATGATCATAATGATAATCATGATCATAATGATAATCATGATCATAATGATAATGATAATAATATAATATAAGATTAATGATAATGCCAGGAAGAACTACAAGCATGATAATGATGATACAACATCTGATCATAACCATAACAATACCCCTTCCTTCCATCACATATTGTACACCATCATTTCTGTCTTCCCTCCTTCCCTCCCTCCCTCCCTCCCTCCCTCCCTCCCACCAGGTGGCGGCATGATAAGGGTGTGGGGGGGGGAGGGGGGGAGGTTAGGTGGGAGTTAATCTTCAGTAAGCTGCGGGTGGGGGGGGTGGGGGGGGTGACGCTGGTGTTATGATGCTAATGTTATGTTCCCCTCAACTCTCCCTCCCCCCTCACACAGACCCTGGCTTAGGTGTGTGTGTGTGTGTGTGTGTGTATGTGTGTGTGTGTGTGTGTGTGTGTGTGTGTGTAATGTAGATAGGCTTTTACACTGCCAGGATTATCTATGTATTTTTCATCAAGGGGATTGTCCCCCCCCCCCCCGGCCACTGTATACACCAGGAGAATTCCCTCCATAAGCGAAGGTTATATTTAATAACATCTTGTTGCAGCAGTGTTGTGCATATGGCAACCCACTGGTTGTGGGACGGGAAGCCATTGTTTGTGGTATGGCAACACTTTATTTACATCATGGTGACCATGTTTGGAGAATGGCAACTTGGTATGTGAAGTATGGCAACCCACTTTTTGTAGCGTGGGAACACAAGGGTTTTGGATTTTCGTAACCCAGTTTTCTTTTGGATTTTCGTAACCCAGTTTTCTGATTATGGCAACTCATTGTTTACAGCGTAGCAAACCAATACCGTAAACACTTTTGTCTGTGGACTGGAGGGAGGTTATCAGTTCCTGTTTACCACAGTGTCTGTTTGTCTGTGAGTATGTCTGCTCAACACAGGCACGTCACGGCTGATATGTGAAACTATATATATATATATATATATATATATATATATATATATATATATATATATATATATATATATATCACAGGAAATTAAGTTGTTTTATGATTACGTAATGTAAAATGTATTTCGAGCAGTAAATGTATGAATTAGATAAAAGAATATACTCTTATATCATTTCATAAAGCTTTACTTTACCCCTCTGTATCCCCAGATAAGCTGTGGCTATCGCGAAGGTAAGCTGACCTGTGGGTCCCGTACCAGCCAACACCCAACCCAGGTGCAATTATTGACATGCAATGGTCGACGCGAGAGAGATACGAGGTACGTGTTGTATCACTTATAGTAATATAATCCACTATGTATGGCATATATTATATGATCTTTATGCAAATATTTCTCACCATACTGAGGACCCCCAGAGTCACACACCTGACCCCCCCATATATTCCCCAGGAAGTTGTGGACGACGTGTGTGAATATACCAGGGGGAGGATGATTAATAGACACAGCTGTGTGAGTAATGATTACTCATTCTGAGTAAATATTAATGACTTTTTTCCAGAGCTGAAGATGAAAGAAAGGAACTGTACCTGATTATGAATAAATGTTTATATATATATATATATATATATATATATATATATATATATATATATATATATATATATATATATATATATCAGGTCATGTGGTTGACCATCTATTTTCCCCAAAAGAGGTCGACTAGGACCCTCCCCCGTGGTCGACCAACCCCTCCTCGTCCCCCCCATGTGGTCGACCAGGGAAGCCTCAGATTCCCCCCTAACAAAATAGATGTGCCGTAATTGCCAGTGTTCTCTGGATTAATGTCAACTTTGGAGACTTTATAGAGACGCAGCGATTATGTTGGTGATGCAGGGGACGTCTTGTGGAGGCCAGGGACACACACACACACACACACACACACACACACACACAGTAAGGTACACAGACATACGTCAACAGTCACAGAAAACGCGCAGGCACTGGTGCCTGAGGCAGACAGAGACAGAGGCGTACAGAGGAGAGACAGGTACCGAGCCAGCCAGGACAGAGGTATATAGACAGAGAGAGAGACAGGTACAGAGCCAGCCAGGACAGAGACAGAGGGGCGGTGAGGGCCAGCCGCACTCCCCCTGACAACAACATGCAACACAAACTTGTAAGACAATTACAGACGGTCTGTCCTGCATCCTTAACACGGCCGGCGACTGGGGGCCCTCACCAGCCCTAATATAGCCAGCAGCTGGGGGTTCAGAACAGCGCTAACATAGCCAGCGTCTAGGGTCCTTACTAGCTCCAACATAGCCAGCTTCTGGGGGGGCCGTAACTAGCCCTAACCTAGCTAGCTTCTGGGGGCCATAACTAGCCCCAACCTAGTCAGCTCCAGCAGGCCCTCACTATCTCAAACATAGGCGGGGTCTGGGACCCTCAGCATTCTTGGATAGGCTAGGTGGATTTCGGGTGCTGAAATGCGACTAGGGGCCTAGGGATATCAGGTGACAAGAAGTAACGGTGGCGAGGTGGGTGCAGGAGCTTCTTCTCGAACTGCCGGATGAGTGGTTGGAGAGAGTCGGGAGGAGCAGTGTGATGAGTGCCTCTTGTTAGCTGGTGTAAGAGTGACCGCGGATTATCTTGCTGCCTCTAGGTCACTGCCCAACTCCTCCAGGTCACCACACCGCTAGCCTGAGGCCGGACTGCCCACAGGTCATGTGGCCTGGTGGGCGGTTGACGATACATATTTCGCTGATGACTGTGTTACTGATGGCCTGGTAGATGGTAGTGTTGTGGTAGATGGTAGTGTTGTGGTAGACTTCTCAGTCTGGCCTCTCCTACTTTCTCTATTTCTGGGGTGGGGACTTACTTATTGGTACTGTACGGGGAGGAAGTTTTACGCTTGTGGCACCCAATTTCTTGAACTTTCTCCTCAACCATAGAACTTTTAAACTTCTGTATGCCGTCAACCTTCACAGCTTCACTCATCCATTGTGACTGTCCTTTATATCACTGGTAACATGTTTAGAGTATAATTTCATGTTTAGCCAATGATTAGTCTAACTTTACAGTTTTCGAATAACTCTTCGTTGACCACATCTTTAAAGAGGTTTGGAAAAGGTTTTGAATGTGTGTGTGTGTGTGTGTGTGTGTGTGTGTGTGTGTGTGTGTGTGTGTGCAAAACCATATTCCTAAGTTATGGTTCACCTCACAACCCACAGATGGCGTAGTAGATCTTACGTTGTCTGTGTTACGATATATTGAATATGTTCTCCCCAGTATCCTGTCTCCCCAACCCCCCCTCCTCATACCCCTCCCCCCCTCCCCAGACACTAACTTCTCTGCCCCCCTCCATCACTGCCCCACGCTGCACCTGTTCTCATATGATTTGATTATTTAGATCATGCTGAAGTTGAAAAACAAAATTATAAGTAAATAATCATAGAACATCTGTACACCTCTGTACAGCTTTTAGAATGTTTATGTATATCCGTACAGCACATACAACACCTGGAAAGCGAACAAGTTGCTGTATCAATATAAGGGGTGCTAATCTCCATATTAGATCGCCACCATAACAAATCAGAAATGAAATTTTCTCAACAAATATCAGGATGGACGGAAAATATATATGTATATCTTACTTTCCCTGCAGGTCTGGTGACGTCAACATGTACAACTGACCCCTTAGCACGATGGTACGATCCTTGAGGACGACGGTACGATCACTGAGGACGACGCTACGATCACTGAGGACGACGGTACGATTTAGCATGGGAGCCTAACCCCCCCTGGGTACGAGAGTACGATCCTTGGGTGTGATGGCCTGGCATTTGACTTCACCCTTTAGACTCAGGTGAAAGACCTTGTTATTATACTCTTCTTAAAGAGGTTATGTATATTCTTATCCACTAAGAACAAGCTCTTTCAAAACGCTAAGACTGTAAATAATGATTGTAAGTACATATTCAAAGAAACTTTTTCCTACATTTATTTGCTAGATTAATCTTGAAATAAAAGATCTGCTTCTGCAAAACTTTTGACATCATACATAATAAAGTTAACCCCTTTTTGTTTTTGTTTAGTTAAGCAGTAAAGTAAAAGGCGAATGTGTACGCCTAGATGAGATATGGCTCAGTTTGTACGGTGTCTCTACCTTGTAGTCGCCCACACGTCACTCCAGGGAGGGGAGCGAGGCTAGGTCCGCGCTGCCGGACGTATGATAAAAAAACTGCATAACGCACTGTTTCTTGTACAACGATATTTCCGCCATGCCTTGTTACATGTTTTTGTATCAAAGTTATCACTGACGCAAAGAAAATACTCATTGACTGATAATTGCTTCTAGCCAATGGCCTGTTGAGTTGGAAGCAATTGTTTTGAAAGGTTGAAAGACACTTAACGTTAAACTATATCGCTTTTGGTAACTTGAATTTCGAGGAAAACATGTATATGAACACCTCTTAAAACGTTAGGGTATTAGAAATGCTTTATTATATCTATATATCATGTACTGTTTAATTCTGTGCACTTTTAGCTAAAAGTTGTTTTTAGTTTGATTGCAACTTCTGAAAGATGTAAAGCCTAACTGCCGGCGGGCGTTTGTTTACCAGTTGGTGATATAGTATTGGGGCGCGTGGAGCCACCCCAGCTACTGACTGATCCTCCCTAACCACTCCTGAATTACGGTGACATTTAGACACTAGTTTTATCCTTCGCCCTCACCCAGCGTGAACTACGAGGCCAGTTTTATATAACAGCGTTTATGACCAAACTTGACCTAATCCCATGATGAATTCTCTTGTTTTTGCCATGTTTATAAAATGTTGTGTTACCCTGTGACGTCATCAGTAGTTTGGTAGTGCTAGGGCTGTAGACTTCTCTTTCTCACGCCTGTAATTTGGTTCCCACACATGTCTAGGGAATATATGTTTGTTTGTGTATTGCATGTAAAAAGAAATGAGTCATAATCTTTGCTGCACAGTTTTGTTTCATTTATTTCGTATCACACACACACACATACACACACACACACACACACAGACACACACACACACACACAAGTATGAGGGAGAAGTCTGTATTGTCAAGTAAGTAGATGTTGATCATATTAAGAACAGTGAATCCGATGATATAAAATTTTGAAGCATGAAATAAACGAAACACATTATCAGCCTCTCTCTCTCTCTCTCTCTCTCTCTCTCTCTCTCTCTCTCTCTCTCTCTCTCTCAGTGAGAGATGTATAGGCTAGTGTGATTCATACCACGGATGACTCTGATGAACTCCGGTCCTGCTGTGGTAGGTATCTAACCTTGATTTTCGAGCAGAGAAGGAGAAGGAAGAGACTTGCTCTTGCATTAAGGCGCCAGGGACATCCGGGGTTCAGTCTCAGTGAGGTTGGACACGATCAGAACCTGTTCTGCATTAGTACAATGATTCATTTGTTATATCTGAAGCACAGCCGAGACTGAACCCGGAACTAGTCGAACTTGGAGCACCAGTATTAGAGGAAACACATGGTATATTCTGCAGAGCGAACCTGTAGGTTTTTTTTGCTTTATTGACGAATATCTTCCTGAGGATAGCATAGTCCTCGCCCACTAGGTAGGGTGGGGATTGGGGGACTTCTATACCCTGGCAAAGCTGTTGTCAACCCCCTTTCCTTTTTTTTTTCTTTTTTACCTTTTTTCCTCTCTTTTATGGCTCTATTGTAAACGTGAAATATTCAGAGCTTTTACTCTTTGTCGAATTTGTTGATATTGATAATAGTGAATATAGATATGGTTTTGACCCTCGTCTTGACGTTGAGTCTCATTTGATGTGGAAACTTGTTTTGAACCCGCTTAAAATTCATGCTTAGGTTATCATGTGTTGCTGATATGCTCTTTTTCGGTTCCTTTATCCGAGTTGCTGTTATAGATGGAACTTGCAGAACCAAAGTGATTCAGCTGGTTGCTCCGAATCTAGTTTGCTCTGACTTTATATCTTAGTATTATATATAATATTCCAATATGCTGTCTGATTCCAAGGTTTATCTTGGTTCATCCGTCTCACATTGTGGGGTCAGCAGATCCAGTTGTAAGTCGGGTTCGTACTTTCATCTGAACCAAAAGTAACCCAAGACCCAGTGGGGTCAGAGGTCAGCAGTAACTCTTCTGGTGCTTTTCCTTTATTTATTTACTATTTTATCTAATCATTTGTCTATTGAGGATAAACGGAGAAAAGAAATCAATATTGTTGTCATTGGTGACGGCCGTAACGACAACTAGTTCAATTATTTCGAGTTAATTAAAAGTATTATTTGTGATTTGTTTCAATTAGAAGTTAATGAGGAAGGCTGTTTCTCATTTTTATGATGTGTGTGTGTGTGTTTGTTTGTTCTACGCTTATGGGGCTTCATATTTCTGATATATGGTGTAAACACTTTAATTCTGAACATCACCCTATCTAAATACAATTCAACGTAATTTTCACACCCAGTTTACAGTTAATCTTCTTAATTTTCTTATATACTGTACCATCCTCCCTGTGTACCGTGTCCACCTCCCTGGGTACCGTGTCACCCACCCACTAACTCCCTTCCTGTCTACTGCTTCCTTCTAGACGGTAATCATATCCAGGCCCCTCACCCCACACCATCTACACACACCACTTGGCTCTAGTTGAGCTCAGTCCATCTACCCAGGCCCCACCTGAGCCTCGCCCACCCGCCTCCTTCCCTAAGGTTGTTGTAATATAAACACAATGTTTTGCTGGTCATTTCACGCGTCACCTGCAGACATAGTTGTGATCGAAGGACGCCTCAAGAACCGTTCACGTTTGTGTTCGTTTGGTTTACTACAGGTAGATAGATAGATGATAGAGAGATAGATAGATAGATAGATAGATAGAGAGAGAGAGAGAGAGAGAGAGAGAGAGAGAGAGAGAGAGAGAGAGAGGATACTTTCTGACGTAATGAGACATCATCAAGAAGTCTGTGTAGTGTGTGTTTGGTCTGGCTTCCCTCCCCTCCCCCCTTCACCACATCCTCCGTCATTGTTTCTGCCCCCTCCCCCCTACCTCCCTCCTCACCCCTCCACCCTATTTCCCCTCCCTATGTATTCATCATTCCTCCCTTCATACATCCATGACTCACCCCTCACTCATCATAACTCATCTCGTCCCTCTCCTCATCTTCAGCTCCATGGCGTATTCATCATATCTATTTTGATCTGTCATCCGTCGCAATGGTCTCTCGTATGAATTCCAATCTTTTTCTTTCTTTATCCTAACGTATTTTACTTATTCGTTTATTCTCCTTTTATTCTCTTTACCTAATCATGTTTCCCTCATATTCTATCACACATTTCCTTATACTTTTTTTTTTTCATGTTGCGACAAATTCCCTTGAGTCTCGCATCTGCTTCAGTCACCCCTGCGTCCGTGGCCCACTGTACCTGACGCTAATGAAAACGGTGAGGCTGCCAGCAGTCATCCCTCCCTGGCTGGTAATGTACAGTTTGGAAGGTTTGTAAATCACGTGGCCCAGGGTAACTACAGGGCACTGTAGGGCTTCGAACCCGTGTGCTACTGATGCTTCTAAGCCAAGACGCTGGTGCTCGGGAACGAGCAGGGGGGGGGGGGGACAACTGAATATGGGGTTAAGAGGGTTTAGTGACTCATATCTGCTTCCGCAGTACTTGTGATTATATATATATATATATATATATATATATATATATATATATATATATATATATATATATATATATATAACAAGCAAGGTTTGGATTCTCACATTTGTGTTCCAATCTCGTCATTTCTGACTCCCTAATTCCCTTCATGCTTGACTTGTGGTCATCTCGTCTGCCCCTCTTCCCATTTTCTTAATTTTCCTTCCTCATGCCTTCCAGTGTTGGTGTCTCTGTATCCTGTATCGTGTTTCATCTACCTTCTCCTCACCAAGATTCGTTTGACGTTTCTATTTTTTATTTAATTTTCTTTTTATCCTCATTTCTAATTAATCAAGTTCGTTCGTTCGTTCGTTGCTTGTCGTACATGGTCTGTAGCGCCGGGTAGGAACAGTGTTGTGAATCATGCAAAGTAAACAGCACCCCCCCCCCCCCGGCTACGCCATGTCGTAGGTAGGTAGATAGTCTCTCTCTCTCTCTCTCTCTCTCTCTCTCTCTCTCTCTCTCTCTCTCTCTCTCTCTCTCTTCTCTCGCTCTCTCTGAATCTATCTGTCTATCTATCTCTCTCTCTATCTATCTATCTATATATCTATCTCTCTCTCTCACGTCCTTCTCGTCACCTTCTTCAGGTAGGAGCCAGACGCCCTCGATCACCACATAAGGACCTGGCCATCCTCAACTTGAGATCTTCGAGCCGCCCGTCCCCCCTCCTGGGATTCCTTTGAGCATATGAAGTGATCCTTGAGTTATTGCTCCCACTCGTGGGGGGGACCTGGAGGATGACCTTTGCTGGCAAGGTTGGGAAGTGCTGTACCCACATCACTTCTTCCTCCATCCACCTTCATTGGTAAGTGCTTATGTGAGTGTGTGTGTGTGTGTGTGTGTGTGTGTGTGTGTGTGGATGTTTGTATGTGGATATATCAAACTGTGCGCGGATGTATGAGGACGTTTGGATATATGAGTCGTGTGGATATATGAGGATGTGTGTGGATGTATGAGAATTGAGTGGATGTATCAGGATGTGAGTGGATGTATGAGGATGTGTGTGGATGATGAGGATACGTACATGGTCCGCCATTAAAGCGTCATAACCAGTTATAAACAATTGAGAACACGAAGTAAAACTATTGGAGGCCAACAACCCTGGATTTGCAAAGGCATTATATCCCTTAAATACCTTGTGTATAGGTGCTATTATGCGTCAAGCTGATGGGGTGAAAAGAGAAGGGGCCATATGGTGATCATTAAGGTCTATTTTTCAGGTGATGTTTAATGGTGAAATGAACCTTTTGTCTCTGCTAAAGGATTATGACACACAAAGCCGGGATGAATATCTGGACCAGTTGTTCCCTCAAGCTATTGATGGCGGCACACAGTACTTTGTGTGTCGGGGAAGGGGGGATGGTTGACATACAGAGAGGAAAAAACTGGAAGGAATGATTGAGAAACAGAACGAATGGACAGAGAGTGATAGACAGGAGGAGGAAGATGACAGGGAAGGTGAGGAGGGAAGATGACAGGGAAGGTGAGGAGGGAAGATGACAGGGAAGGTGAGGAGAGGAGGAGGGTGAGCCAGGAGCGGTCCTGGGCTGGTGTGTTCAACACGGTACATAATGTGTGGCGCAACGCAAGATGAATTCGCTGCTGGTGTGTAACATCGCCCGGGCTGGGGAGGGGGACGTACCCACACCGCCACGGCACCTGGGGCCTCGTCTTCCTCTTGAGGGAGGGAGGTTCCCTCCCGCCGCTGCTGCTGGGGAGGCGGGGGGGGGGGGGACCTTCTGCTGGTGGGTGGGGAGCCTCCTGCTGGGGAGAAAGCCTCCGGCTGGGGGAGTACGATCAAGCAGGGGAGAGATGGAGGTAAGCGGTGGGGTGATTAAGAAGCCTTGGGGAGGGGGGGGGGTGAACGTTGATGACGGAATGAAAGGTTAAGATGGAGTAGTGATGGAGGAGCGGTATAGTGATGGAGGAATGATGTAGTGATGGAGGAATGATGTAGTGATGGAGGAGCGGTATAGTGATGGAGGAATGATGTAGTGATGGAGGAGCGGTATAGTGATGGAGGAATGATGTAGTGATGGGGGAATGATATAGTGATGGAGGAGTGGTGTAGTGACGGAGGAGCGGTATAGTGATGGAGGAGTGGTGTAGTGATGGAGGAGTTATGGAAGGTGATATAATTATTCATATTATAGGCGTAACATTTGAGTGGATTTATGCAGATGAACTGGAATATATATATATATATATATATATATATATATATATATATATATATATATATATATATATATATATATATATATATATATATATATATATATAATGATGAAGGCTCCAGTGAGGGACCAAAGCCCACATCAAGGCCAGGCCTTAATTGAAATATAGAGAGAATTATGAAACGGAAAAAGGAAGGAAAAAAGGAAAAGTATTTACGAATTTTTGAGGAAGTGGAAAACCTGTCTTATGAAAAGCGTCAAGTTATAGTTATTATTATGGGAAGTCATGAGAATGAATGATATATTGGAAATAAATTGTTTATTCTTTACGACGTTGTTTATTATGGGATAAAAGGCTTAAAACGCTGTTATATATAAACACAAAAGATCAATTATATTTGTTCTTATTACTGAATCACTGAGGAGCACTTGATATGCGTATGGTAACTTGTATCTTAATTGCTATTTAGATATTTCCATAGTCTTTCATATTTTCCCACCGTCTCACAGTGACTGATATTCCCACAGTAACTCAAATATTCCCACGGTAATTCAGATATGCCCAAGGTCACCGAAAGGTTACCACACTTACCACCGATATTTCCGACAGGGTCGTCTATTTCCAGCAGTTATCGATTAGTTATTCCCACGTGTAAATGGATATTCCCACGGTTTGTCAAAAACTCCCACGACCCCAGATATCTTCCCAGAGTCGCTGAGACATCCCTGGGTCACTCAGATGACCCTCTGGGGGTCACAGAGATGGTCATTCATCAACTACTCACCACAGACCACACTTCTCCATGACATATTAGTCCTTTACCATATTATTCGAAAATTTCCCACGGTCACTAACTAACTCTCACGGTGATGGTCAGTCTTCCCAGGACGCCCATTGGTCACTTGGCTATTCTCACGAGCGTCAGTACGAGCCCTAGGCCACACCAGGACCTCCCTGATGAACTTAGGAATTCCAGGAGAAGAGTTTATATTGTTACCACACGTGTAGCTCAACAACAACAACAACAGCAACAACAACATCCACAACACAAAGAACAAAAAATGATATGAAATTTTGACAAAAAAGAAGTGGGGGATGATATCATTGTAATACAAGGAATATATATATATATATATATATATATATATATATATATATATATATATATATATATATATATATATATATATATATATATATATGTGTGTGTGTGTGTGCGTGTGAGACATCTAGATGTTGTTGATGTATATATAGTGGGTCAGTATAGCTGGCAGGACACGTCCGCCGCCCACTTGCCCAGCTGGGAAAGCTGGTAAACACAACATGGCGGGGGCGGGGGGCGGGGGGGGGGGGTAGGGGATGGGATCGAAAAACAGGAAGTCATCGTCTTCGGTCAAGCTTTTTTTTTTGTTTTTGCTTTTTATTGTTTTTCCCCATTCTTCTTTTTTGTTCTTTCTTTCTAGTTATTACGTGTAGTGAGGTGCGAGTTTGTGTTGTTTTTTTTTCTGAATGAAAAGAGTAATGCTGCTCACGCGGAGGTTGGGGGGGGGGGGGGGGGGGGGGAGCTGGGTTGTATGTTGTCCTGCTGTGTGTCTGCCACACAACCCACGACGTTGTGTGTAGGGAGGGAGGGAGGGAGGGGTGCAGAAAGTGATCTCTCTGGGGTGGAAGAAGGATTAGGCAATATTGACCCTTAAAAGTATATATATATATATATATATGTATATATATATATATATATATATATATATATATATATATATATATATATATATATATATATATATATATACTTAAACTCAAACAATAATTACCAGGAAAAAAATAACTATATCGAAACATTCTGAAACTAACTTAGAATGAAAACGCTAATGATAACATATTTTCTGAATGACACCAAAATGTAACACTATTACCAGAATGCATGGTTCACCTTGACCTTGTCGCCTCTCCCAGGATGACCAGACACTCACCTGGGGAAAAAAATACATAAATCATTACCTTAGTTCAACACTGTTACAACATGTAGTTGTTATTACATATAGTTATTAGGTAAAATGGTTAGATGTAGTGGTTATTAGATGAGGTCATCATTAGGCATACTTATCGTTAGATTCATTTCAGTAAAGACAAAAAAATATTGGAAGTTATTTATGTTAAAATGTAAATCTGTAATCATCATTTGTATTTACAACATCGTCAGCAACAATCTGAACTCTGAATTTACGTAAACCAATTAGTCAGTAACGCCAGTGGAAACCTCTCACATCAACATCATCATCATCATTATCATCATCATTATCATTATCATCATCATCATCATCATCATTATTATTTACTTTCTGTAAAGTTGTACAATTTTCATTCTTTGGTCCCGGTCTTCTGACCTGTGGTAATGGAATAGATCATACCTATCTATCGACTGTGTTTATTTCAGGGTAGACGGACTGTTGTCCCCTGAGTTACTGGGGTTAACATAGTGATCACTGAGGGTGTGGCTTGTGTCTGGTGTCATAGGTTGTCCCAGGCAGCTAGTAGTCTGTCTGTAGATGTGTCTGTTTTATTACCCACCTGTCACATGGTTTGTCTGTCTATCTGTCTGTCTACACAGTACCCAGGGACAGTCCCCAGTACCCACATCTACCTCCCAGTACCCACATCTACCTCCCAGTACCCACATCTACCTCCCAGTACCCACATCTACCTCCCAGTACCCACATCTACCTCCCAGTACCCACATCTACCTCCCAGTACCCACATCTACCTCCCAGTACCCACAACTGCCTCCCAGTACCCACAACTGCCTCCCAGTACCCACAGTCAGTCCCCAGTAGCTAATCGCCAGCCCCCACGAACAGTCCCCGGTATCTTCCAGTCCACAATAGACATACAAAGCTACTGTTATATTTTCAATAGATATAAAATGCGAGTATTATCTTTTCCTCAGGTCATCCCCCACGTGATCCGCGTAATCGCATCAGTAATCCCTGGATTAATATTATTGCCCAACCAGTTAAAAAAAGATACATGAATGTATATTAATCACATGACAGACGCAGTACAAAGAGACACGGGTATTGTACATCCTGGGTATTATAACAGTTTTCGTATATGATGTTGAAGGTGTGTGTGTGTGTGTGACACGTAGCAGGAGATGAACAGGCAGAGCAGGTAATAGGGAGAGACTAGAAGTGGATGATAAAAGAAAACAATTGGAAAACAATGGATGGAAAAGTCATATATTGCAAATTGCTGAAGAAGAAAATGGAGGTGGAAGACGGAGCGACATTTGCCAGTGTCGCTCCACAAAGCCTCGCCCGTGTGGCAGTGACGTGACTGACGGTGTAGGAAAGTCACTGCTCCGGCCACCACTACACGACCTCCTGTAATTATTTCATCAAACAACCGACATTAATCATGTGTGACACATGGAGGACAGTGTCCAGGTGTTAAGCAGGTGAACGACACTGGTGTTCACTATTGGAAGTATAAATACCCATCTCTGATTCCCTGTCGTCAATACTCCATAATGATACGCCAGAGTTCCACCATAATGGATTTGGCGGCCACGCCCACACAGTTAACACAACCAGCGTGGCTGAGCCATCCTGCATCATAGATACCCGGGCATCAGCGCGATCACTCAGCCAAGCAGTCAGAGGTATTGTAAGACCACAAGCCAGCCCACCTGGCCGACCAAACACGTCTTGGTCATGCGACTTCTGCCTCGCCTTCCCCCGGTGTAGCCCCGCCTTCGGCCACAGCTTCCAATCACCCTGGCTCCTGCCTCTTCGGCTGGAGACACGTGCGATATCGTAGAATATCTCCTGCAGCAGCTTGAGCCGAGGGACCCACGGTCGACGTACGACACAAACTGAAGACCTCAGCAACGCCACAAGACCCCAGCCTCGACCCGAGTCTCCCTCAGGCCGACCGCTTCACCTCCTGCACCTGCAGCAGCACCACGGGTCTCCTGTAGCCACGCCTGCCTACATCACCTCAGCTCACCTCACACCCTCACTCAATCCTACATCACCTCAGCACACCTCACACCCTCACTCAGTCCTGCATCACCTCAGCACACCTCACACCCTCACTCAATCCTGCATCACCTCAGCACACCTCACACCCTCACTCAATCCTGCATCACCTCAGCTCACCTCACACCCTCACTCAATCCTGCATCACCTCAGCACACCTCACACCCTCACTCAGTCCTGCTCCACTTGCAGTAGCTGGTCGGGAGCCACATCGACTCTCTATTGACCTAAATAAGGCGTGGTGTCGTGACCTGGTGTCTCCCCGTGCTGTTGTCTCGTTCCTCACCGTCACAAGAGCAGGAGGAGGAGGAAGGATGGAGGAAAGCATCAAGAAGATTGAAGATTTCTTTTTCGACCATTCTGTAGCAAGCCAGACACCCTCCCCCCTCCTTCCCCCAAACACCACCACCTCACCTCTCCTCCCCCCACCCATCCAAAAAAAAGGGGGTGGGGGGAAGAGAATGAATAAATAATGATAATGATTATTGTTATTATGAAAAGTGGGTTGGTTGGCGGGGGTCCAGAGGAGGGGAGTATTTCTTCGTACCTCTTATACTAACTAACACCTCTGGGGATAAATAACTGTTCTGTCCATAGAGAGAGAGGGGGGGTATGTTCCCAACTTGTGCACGTTTCACAACAGCTGTAAAAACCTGCTTAAAAAAAGAATGTCTCCCAACCAGCTATACACGATATTATTATTTTCGTACACACACACATGCTAAGACAATTTCTCATCATACCACCAGATATATATATATATATATATATATATATATATATATATATATATATATATATATATATATATATATATATATATATATATATATATATTAAAGGAGATCATATTAGAGGCAGTCTTAACTTTATGGATTAATCTGGAGATAATTTGATGAAGGGATTGAAATACGGAATGTTGTATGTAGTTCGGGTGTGCTGGAGGATATATTGCCCAGGACCCGAGTTTGGCCGCTTCATAGACCAGTCAGTCGGCCATTACTGTACTTGCTTAATGTGTCTGTCTGTCCGTCTGTCTGTTTATTTGTCGCGTGGGACCCTTCCCAACAGCGCTGCCGCCTGTCATATTTGCTGGTGGGGAGTGTAGGGTCCCCTGAGTCTCTCTCTCTCTCTCTCTCTCTCTCTCTCTCTCTCTCTCTCTCTCTCTCTCTCTCTCTCTCTCTCTGCATATTTCCTCCAGCCTGTATCACCTTTTTGCAGTGCCTCCTTATCCCGTTTTCTCTGCCTTTTGTCATCCACTGTTTGTGTTATCATGACCCCTCTCACTTCCACCTCTCCTTTCTCTTAGCTCTTACCAGCAGACGTCCCACTCACCGCACGCCTCTCCCTCTTCCCTCTCAGCTTATGCCCCACTCACCCCTCTCCTGGCCTCTGAAGAAGTAGAGGTTCATCACTATGAGGTTATGGGGTTAGGCGGGGAGAAGCTGGGGTGGGAGGTGAGAGGCTGGGGTGGGGAATGAGAGGCCAGGGTTGGGCGGGAAGAAGCTGGAGTGGGGAGTAAGAGGGCGGGGAGAATGCGGGGTGGGGAGTGAGAGGCTGGGATGGGGCGGGGAGAAGGTGGGGTGGGGAGAGACCAGACGTGGTGGGGTGGGGTGAGGAAGGGTGGGCACGTGACCTGATAATATTCGCCTCCTGTCCAATATTTTTTGGGTTGCCCACATTACCATATACCCACATTACG
This sequence comes from Panulirus ornatus, assembly GCF_036320965.1. NCBI lineage: Eukaryota > Metazoa > Arthropoda > Malacostraca > Decapoda > Palinuridae > Panulirus > Panulirus ornatus. Next base: position 2,398,370 of record NC_092239.1, read on the forward strand.
GTCGTCAGCCCAGGACAACGCGCCGTTACGATAGATAGATAAGTCGTGCGAGTAACGCGTTACGATAGATGGTCTCGGGTGAGAGAGAGAGAGAGAGAGAGAGAGAGAGAGAGAGAGAGAGAGAGAGAGAGAGAGAGAGAGAAGACTTTGACAGTCAAAACAGTGAAGATAACTTTGTCTCTTTCGAAGTATTTTGATACATATTTTGTTTACTTCTTTCAATCGTAGAACTACTCTTTATTATGTAGCTGTCATTTGTCTTAAGTAGATGTAGAACATACAGTAGAGTCCAGGTCTTGATGTAGTAGATGTAGAACATACAGTAGAGTCCAGGTCTTGATGTAGTAGATGTAGAACATACAGTAGAGTCCAGGTCTTGATGTAGTAGATGTAGAACATACAGTAGAGTCCAGGTCTTGATGTAGTAGATGTAGAACATACAGTAGAGTCCAGGTCTTGATGTAGTAGATGTAGAACATACAGTAGAGTCCAGGTCTTGATGTAGTAGATGTAGAACATACAGTAGAGTCCAGGTCTTGATGTAGTAGATGTAGAACATACAGTAGAGTCCAGGTCTTGATGTAGTAGATGTAGAACATACAGTAGAGTCCAGGTCTTGATGTAGTAGATGTAGAACATACAGTAGAGTCCAGGTCTTGATGTAGTAGATGTAGAACATACAGTAGAGTCCAGGTCTTGATGTAGTAGATGTAGAACATACAGTAGAGTCCAGGTCTTGATGTAGTAGATGTAGAATATACAGTAGAGTCCAGGTCTTGATGTAGTAGATGTAGAACATACAGTAGAGTCCAGGTCTTGATGTAGTAGATGTAGAATATACAGTAGAGTCCAGGTCTTGATGTAGTAGATGTAGAACATACAGTAGAGTCCAGGTCTTGATGTAGTAGATGTAGAACATACAGTAGAGTCCAGGTCTTGATGTAGTAGATGTAGAACATACAGTAGAGTCCAGGTCTTGATGTAGTAGATGTAGAACATACAGTAGAGTCCAGGTCTTGATGTAGTAGATGTAGAACATACAGTAGAGTCCAGGTCTTGATGTAGTAGATGTAGAACATACAGTAGAGTCCAGGTCTTGATGTAGTAGATGTAGAACATACAGTAGAGTCCAGGTCTTGATGTAGTAGATGTAGAACATACAGTAGAGTCCAGGTCTTGATGTAGTAGATGTAGAACATACAGTAGAGTCCAGGTCTTGATGTAGTAGATGTAGAACATACAGTAGAGTCCAGGTCTTGATGTAGTAGATGTAGAACATACAGTAGAGTCCAGGTCTTGATGTAGTAGATGTAGAACATACAGTAGAGTCCAGGTCTTGATGTAGTAGATGTAGAACATACAGTAGAGTCCAGGTCTTGATGTCACCTGGCAGTCACAGTTAACTAGGCTTCCTTTGAACAATGATGCAATGATAAGCCACACATCTCCCGCTCGCTAGATATAAAGATGACATTTCTCGTGGACAGTAAAGGTGTCTCCCCGGCTGGATCCTTCAGTCACACAGTGAATAAAAGAAAACGTGTGAATTAGAATTTGATGAGAAAATGAATGATTGATTTGTGATGTACTTGATGCTGGAGGCTTCTGGCACGGATGAATGTCCACCCCCGGGACATGAAGAATGAGCGAAGAAATAGAGAATTATGAAAAAATAAATGTATAAATGTTTTAGAGGAAATGGGAAACCAAAAGATAGGTCTTGTCTTAGGTGTTCGGGAAAACATTGAGATGGTGAAGTGTTCCAAAAGTTAGCTAAGTGATGATGCAACTGACACATAAGTTGAGAAGTTGAATGAAAATAAGTGAAACTAAACGACAATGAGCAACAGAAAATATATAGTGATATTTAGTAAACAACAACAACAGGAAATAATGATTATGAGTAAAAACACAATTTATGGTATACAGGAACACACACACACACACACACACACACACACACACACACACACACACACACACACACACATACACACGACCATTAGTATCTTGTCTAACTCTCGTAGGATCTCTCGCTATCTGCCCTCGCTCTCGTTAAGGTCTCCAGAGACATCCTTCCATAAGCCAGTATATATATATATATATATATATATATATATATATATATATATATATATATATATATATATATTATCCCTGGGGATAGGGGATTAAGAATACTTCCCACGTATTCCCTGCGTGTCGTAGAAGGCGACTAAAAGGGGAGGGAGCGGGGGGCTGGAAATCCTCCCCTCTCGTTTTTTTTTTTTTTTAATTTTCCAAAAGAAGGAACAGAGAATTGGGCCAGGTGAGGATATTCCCTCAAAGGCCCAGTCCTCTGTTCTTAATGCTACCTCGCTAACGCGGGAAATGGCGAATAGTTTAAAAGAAAGAAAGAATATATATGTGTGTGTGTGTGTGTGTGTGTGTGTGTGTGTGTGTGTGTGTGTGTGCGATGCACTGGGGGCGTATCCCGCTAATCAAAGGTCCAGGTGAACCTAATTAAATATTTGCCGAACTTTCCTACCACAGCCCCCCCCCCCCCCTGCTCATCATGGTTCAAGGTCTTTCTGAATCTTAATCGATATTATATCTCCTGGGGTGGGTTGGGGGGGGGGGGTTAATCCGGATGATTAGGTCGACGTATTCTATTATTCCATGAATGTGATACACGACCCTTGTATTATTAACACGACCCGACACATGACTGCTGCTGCACCACCACCTGTCCTTCACCACACACACACACACACACTGACCTGCGCATATATATATATATATATATATATATATATATATATATATATATATGGATGCGTGTGTGTGTGTGTGTGTGTGTGTGTGTCCAGAGAGAGAGAGAGCGAGAGACAGAGAGCAGTACTTACTTATGACAAACTTTTACATTAGCCATGGCTGGCGCGTGGCGCTCACTGCATCTCAAGCTTGCATAACAAATTTCTCTCTCTCTCTCTCTCTCTCTCTCTCTCTCTCTCTCTCTCTCTCTCTCTCTCTCTCTCTCTCAGCAGCCGCCACGCATGTGGTACGGATCCCAGGCTCACGGTAGTCATTTATCTGTCTTTCTTTTGATTGTTTCTTGACTCTGTATTACTACGTCGTAGATGTCTTGTTAAAACTTTCGTGATGCATTGAGGAACCCTAAACCGATCTAGGTTTCCGCAGTTATTCAAGTTGATCATTTGTTTATTATTACATCGTCGGACTGGATCGTTCTGTGTAGCCACGCGTTTATAATCTGGGTCTGTTGGTACTGGCATCCTCGGTGTGTTGTCATGCACAGACTGTCATGCAGTCATGCACAGACTGTCATGCATGATAACTGATTCATCATCTTAACTTGTGATTCATCATCTTAATTTGTCCATTGAAGCTGGAGGTTTACATAGAAGGATGAAGAAGAGACGTATGAAAAATTAGAAAAGGCGTTGATAGATAAATATATGAGGAAAACATATATTGAAATGGATAAAGAGAAAACTGATAACATAAGATATGAATAGGCAGATGGACAGATAAACAGTGCAACAAACAAACAAATAAAGAAGAGATACAAAGATAAACACTGCAACAAACAAACAAATAAAGAAGAGATACAAAGACAAACATTGCAACAAAAAATAGATAAAGAAGATATAAAGATAAACATTGCAACAAACAAACAAATAGATACAAAGATAAACATTGCAACAAATAAACAAGAGATTCAAAGGAATATTTTTAGTTCATTATTTCTATTAAACAATAATTTATTTTTCTTATTTGTTACAAAAACTAATTAGGTATGATGAGGTCAGTCTTTCGTAACGCTGAGCCTACATCACGTGGCATTTGATAGAGGCCTGTGCGACAGTAGCACCACCCAGCTTGCAACCCTCCAGCCCCAGGCTTGAAGTAACTGTTCAAAATATTCCTTTCTTAATCACCTCACTGAACTATGCACATCACACCACGTGTAGCCGTAAAGCATCGGTAATTGTACCAGAACGAGTCTTGTCTATGAAGTCTACTTTCTTGTAACTATACAAATTACTTTAGTGGACGGAGTCGAACACAATGCTATATATCAATTATAAACGCTATTAGAGGAAGTATAATTAGACTTGATAAGATTTTTTTATTATCATTGCGACATTCTTTGTAATCAGAATAATTGATTTAATTACAATCTACAAATGTTTTGTTCACATTGTCCGATAATGAACCTTCATGAGGGTCATATATTCAAGAAACTTTAATATACTTTGATGCCGCATTGATTTGAAGGCTTTCTAATCCTTTACCATTTTGCCGCATTTTTTTTTTTCAAAGTCTAATATATAATAACCGCAATGCATTAGATTATACAAAGCATTTAGGAGTTTTAATACCATGTTTGAGCCTTCTATAAATTCTATAATCCTCCCTGAGAAGTAATTTAGAAAGGCATGTTTTTTAGCGACATATAAGGCAAGATCAGGCGAGACCACAATGAAGCGACGCAACCCTGATTTAATCGGAGATGGCGCGCGGGGCAGTCGTCAGCGTCACTCTCTGCCGCTTAATACCAGTATCTGCGACGCTATCGCCGCATTATCTCCAGGTTTCACAGACACTAATTATTCCCAAAGATATCCCGGATATATGTAGCTCTGAGAAATAGGCTTTGTTGAGGAAACATATCTAGATTGATGGGAGTTCTTAAACGTAAACAAATGCAGCCGCTGCGTGACCCGGAATTACGGAGGAACAGTCAGCCGTAGGCTTTCTAACCCGTTGAGCACGACTGTACGACCCTTAAGCACGACGACACGACCCTTTAAACACGGCAGTACGACCCCCTGTGCACGACGGTAAGCGTGACGGTACGACCCTTGATATCAACACTGCGACCCGCAAATTTTACCACGGCGTGTCGCCGCCCATGGGCACGATGGCTTGGCCTTTGACCTAATCTCTCCGGGTCAGGTTCAAAGGCCAGGTCATCATCGCCAAGGGTGGCACCGTCTTGGTAATCAAGATCCCGACTCACCGCTTGACGAGGTCATTCGGCTTCTTTTATTCCCGGTGGTGGCGACAAAATGTGGCCCTCCAGATTGCCTTCCTGCAGCCTTGTTCACTTCAACCTTCCGTGGAGACTTGATTTCCTGAGCTAGGCTGGCAGATCTTATCTGCAGCACCTGTTGTGACGGTCCTTCTTCTGTCTTGGGAACTGAGTCCTTCTCTCTGTCTCTCTGAGGTGTTCTGATATTCTTCTGTCTCTTTTATCTTGGGTATTAAGTCCTGTGTGTCTGTCTCACGTGTTTTGCTAGTCTTCTGTCTGTTTGTCCAGGATATTCTATTTCTTTCTGTCTGTGGATGAGGTTTTGTGCCTTTGTGTCTTGCTTTATCTGATATGTTGTTGCCTTTCGTCTGTCTGTCCGAAGTGCTGTGACCTTCTGTCTCTTTCGTCTGCGGTGTTAATTCCTTCTGTAACTGTCTGTGGTGTCATGAATTCCTGTGTGTGTGTGTGTGTGTGTGTGTGTGTGTGTGTGTGTGTGTGTGCCTGTAGTGTCATGCCCCCTTCTGTGTGTCTGTAGTGTCATGCCCCCTTCTGTGTGTCTGTAGTGTCATGCCCCCTTCTGTGTGTCTGTAGTGTCATGCCCCCGTCTGTAGTGCCATGCGCCCGTCTGTAGTGCCATGCCCCCGTCTGTAGTGTCATGCCCCCGTGCCATGCCCCCGTCTGTAGTGTCATGCCCTCCCGTCTGTGTGTCTGAGGTATCATGTCGTCCGTCTCTGCGACCCACACTCTGGCCCTCCATTCCACGCATACCTTCACACATGGATACAGGGGGACCGCTGCAATATATTCATGGATGCTGGTGGTGTCTGGCCGTGGGTGCTGCTCAGGTGTTGCTGGTCTTGTGTTGCTCCTGATACGTTCATGTGTTGCTAGCAAGGTGTGGCAAACAAGTATTAAGTCTAGTCTTGTATTCATATGTTATTGATGGTCTGGCTTTGTGTTAGAGGCGATACTCCGTTCGGGTTGTGTTGCCTGGGTTGTGTATACAGTGTCGCTGTTGATGTATTGCATGTGTTGCATGGGTGATTTATGTGTGTGTGTGTAATCACCTACTTGTAATTGCTTGTTTGTACTGTGCATGAAGGGAGTTTTACACTCGTTTATGTGTATGTGTGTGTGTGTGTGTGTGTGGTCTGTAAAACTGTCCATTGAATTCTCATTTAGTTACAGTGTTCAATATCACCTACAGTACTGTATAAAGTATTGTATGAAGTGTATCTAATACTATTTCGGAGGAGTTGTCAGAACTGCCTCAGGAAGTGTAGTTACCCTTGTAAAGTGTAAGTGTAAAGTGAATAGTAAGGAGAGGTGCACTTACAAGGGAGGTGGTCCCTGTGTTGACGACTGTGGGTTGGGGGGGGGGGGTGGAAATCCTTGATAATTCTTCCCTGTTTAGGAGAGAGAGAGAGAGAGAGAGAGAGAGAGAGAGAGAGAGAGAGAGAGAGAGAGAGAGAGAGAGAGAGGAGAACCCAGCCAAAACCGCCTCACACTCAAGCACTTGGCAGAGCAAAACACACCAACCGAAATATCTTCTAAAAATCAACTTATTTTTTTTCCTGCCATAAGTCAGCAGTGCCCCGCGACGCTGGGCCCGGCTGGCCTCTCTGGGCCAACTGCTGCTGGCCAGTACACTCGCTCTACTCGTGTTCTTAATGTACTCGTAATAGAGACAAGTTTCTTCTGATATAATTAGTAATACAAGTGATGTAACTGGTTGTAGAGGGATGGTGAATTCTCAGACCCTTGAGCACGACGGTACGACCCTTGAACACGACGGTACGACCCTTGAGCACTTTGGGTATGCTGGTTGGGCCTTCAACCTATGTTTTGAGAGGGATAGGTGGGGGGGGGGGGGGAGGGGATGGAGTAAGGTGAAGATGGCGCAGTCGAAAGAAAAATAAAAAAATGAAGAATTGTCTTGAAAATATTTCTGTCTCTCTGGAAACGCAGAGGTAATGAATATAGTGACAAATGATTACACTACAAGTAGAAAATAGAAATAGTACTGATCCCAGTTTATTTACTGATCATTAACAGTGAACAATAGATTATACTAACAAGATTAAAAAACTTAATCCTTATAAATGTGTGTTGCTGTTACAGCTGCAGGAAACACAAGGGTCTGACAGCAACACCGCAACACAAACATGTGTTTTTGTGTGATGCTATGCGAAGCTATGTTACCACGTGTCATATAGAACTGTAGTAGTAGTCATATACTATTTATGACCATAGCAATTGTTGTTATGACTAAGCTACCAAGAGAACCTACAGTATCACTAAACTACAGAGGGAACAAGACTGGTAGACCACACCACGGAGGGAGCAGGACTGTTAGACAGCAGAGGGAGCAAGACTATCGTTAGACTGCAGAGGGAACAAGGCAACCATTATATGACAGAAGGAACTAGACTATTGTTAGACCACGAAAGGTGCCGGACTATCAGACTAGGGAGGTGCTAGGCTATTATTAGACTACAAAGAGGGCGAGACTGATAGACTACGGAGGAAGCCAGGCGCTATTATTTGACAACAAAGGACGCTAAGCACTCGGCCGGTCAGCCGGGGTGGGGTGGCTAGTGGGTTGGGGAGCCACAGAAGCGTATCTATGTCACACTGTCTCTCTGCTTCACCACCCACACTTAAGATAAACTGTTTAAAAAAAAGTATATTTTCTTTTTCATACAGCTATGTTGTTGTTCAAGGTTCCTTAACTCTTTGAGTACGACGGTCCGACCCTTGAGCACGACGATACGACCCTGGCAAGGTACGTCGGTACGATGCTTTTATATGATGGCCTTCCCTTTGATCCAACCCTAAAGGGTCAGCCAGTAATTGTGGCAGTGGTTTAAGTTAAGGTAAGGTAACGCCATAGGCTTCACCTCGCCTATCAGCATCCAATCTAAAGTGGTTAATTTAAAGGTCTGTAATTATCTCTACGGCTTGTTCCGTAAACTAGACATCAAGGTAATCCTTTCATTAATCTATTTTTGTTCATCTCCATTAAGTCCAAGCTTTCCTTTATGTTAATTATAGTCGCCATAATTTTTTGTTTTTGTTTACAAATTAAAAGATGAACAGATAACATATCAGAGATGAGTAATGCGTTCAGTTCGCTTATAATTGGTTGTAAAAAGAATTCTAATTCAGTAAACGAAAACCGGTTTACTCAGACAATTATTCAGCTTCAGTATTTGCAACCAATTCTTGGCTAACTTGAGCAGCCAAATGCAACGGTCGCCAGGCCCCGGGTGGGCAGGTGTTGCCATATACTGGTGCTTCGCCCACCAGCCACACCCACCTGCACTCCAACACTCCCGCCCACCACACGTGCTACCCCATATGCCACGCCTCCTAGCTACGTCCACCTCCTGCAGCCACCAAATAAACATGCTGAAATAAAGCCCAAATATTCATGACTGCTAACCTTGACCACCCAACACATCCACCACTCGGCCATTTATTTCTCTGCCCGTCCTCTACTTTATTTTCATGTGTGTACCCTACATGGTGTTTCAAAGCCTGTTGAGAGTTTGAACAATGTTCACACCAATAATCATATATAATTGAGGAGTCCTGTAAGACTATTTTTTCTCTGTAATTTGGATATATTCTTTCGATTTGTCATATCACCAACCCTGTAGCCGGATTCATGTGCGAACGGGAACTGTCACGCTTCATAAAGACGAACTTATGATTATTTGGAGCATACAACTTTACATACACGAAAGCCATTCACCTTAGTCGCGGTCAAATGCGTCGTCAGCGATTTCATTTTGTTGTCATGCAAATTTTAGAAATACGTGAAACAATATATTGAAACTACAATACACAACAAGTTTCACGGAGGAAATCCGCCTCGTCACATGTACACAATTCACAAAGTTTCTAATCCCAACACAAACACAAAGGCTTGTACACCGTGTTACCGTCATGCCAGAGTAGAAACAGTTTGTACACTGAGGTGGGAGGATGTACAAACCTTTGTGCAGGTGTTGGGATTTGAAACTTTGGGAATTGTTTACGCCTAATGAGGTGGAGGTCTTCTTCGAAATGTAAATTGTAAAGTTTCAATAAATCAACTCATAATTAAGTTTGAGTACCTCTTCATAAAATCATTTTAGCCTAGTATGACACACGCACACATCAATATATATATATATATATATATATATATATATATATATATATATATATATATATATATATATATATAATAATCGACAAAGATTATGAAAGCATTAACCCCTACTACGCCGGAAGGGAGACTCGTTTACCGGATAGTAAACTGTCAGTCAACATTGAGAGATTTAAAAGATGTATGGCTCATGCTTAATGACTTCCGTATACACTGCTTTGTTATATACTTTTATTATTTTATTTCATATCATATAACATTTTCTCGTATCAGTAACGCCAGTAAAAGATATGAAAGTACTAATGATGGTATTTTTCTAACATCTGGCAAAGGGTCTACCCACCAGCAAAAGTCATAACAAAGCGTTGTTTTCTTGAAGAAGTGACGTGTTGACGTCTATTTTCTCGTAGTTACAGTATAACATTGAAGAGTTGAGTGACAATATGATGTACAAAAGAACAACTAGGATAGTGAAAATGTATTTGTGGAATAGAAGACTCAGCAAAGTTCTCAGGATACTTTTTATACGATTAAATATTTACGGAGACTCCGGCAGGTACACAGCCTAGTGAATTCAGTGAAATTATTCCGTGTGAAAATCATGTTAATACCTATGTGTAGTGAATTTATTACGTGACTACATACGTCGTAAGTGTCTGCGGTATAAGTGCCACCGCTGCTCGCTTGGAATGCGTCAGCTTCAGGTACGTACCTACTTCTGTGATGTTAATACTGACGAGTGAAAACATGAAGCCCTGGCACCACTACGTATGTACCTCCTCCTCCTAGTAGACATGCACCAGCACGCCACGCGCTAACCACCACTAACTCCCCAACACCCATAACTATTCATTCCTTACAACCACTACTTACAAACCACAACCACCGCTTACAGACCCACAACCGACACTGCTGTTCAAACCTCCTTTTCATTATATATCGTACACTTTCCTTTTATGTTTATTTTTATGAGGAACGACATCAAAACACATTTCATGGCGACTTTGTCATTGATGAAAACATTTGCTCAGCTTACTCGGCTTGTTCTGTTGACTGGAAATATTTAAATATGGAGGATTAACTCTTCCAAACTTCCTGTTACAGCTGCAGGTCTGTCTCGCAACTGTGAGGACACAGATGACTGTAATAGACATTTGTGAATATTTTGTTATTATTATTATTATTATTATTATTATTATTATTATTATTATTATTATTGTTGTTGTTTTGTTGTTGCTTTGTTCTATTATTATTATTATTATTATTACTATTATTGAAGTTAGTGTTTTCATTATTTTTTCTCCCTACGAGTCTTTGTCTCTCATTCGTTTCAAGACTCTCCTTTCACCTCTGCGTTCCCCACCGACACACATTCATCCTCTACATCCAATATTCCTTCACTTCCGCCATTCCACATTCTTCTCTTTCCTCGTAGCGTCCTTTTCAACCTCCCTCCCCTAACCTCACCACGTATCTTTCCTTATCTTTTTTCTTCCCTTCCCTTCTTCCTACTCCATCCTATTGCTCCATCACTTTCCCGTCAGCTCATAAGTACCAATGGACCAGTATCTTCTCCGAACCAGATACGATGTATTATCCCGCTCGCCTTCTAGGCTGACCACAATTTGAAAATATTGTCATGTTTAGTGGGAACATTGTTGTCCCATCTCCCTTAACCTACATAAACTCAGATATTTATCATTGAATTGAGGTATTTTGTAAAACAAAACAAGAAAAAAAGAAAAAAATATCATTGACTTTTATTACATTTCTCATTAAGATAATTCATAGTTTTCACTTTACGTTTGGCATGATTAATTGTTTTTTTATTAGGAGTTGAATTACCCACTTGGATAATCATGTATTTCTTTAATGCTCTCTCAAACGCATGGAATTCTTTGGTATTGCTCATAATAGCTGTTTTACATAGTTTTGTACAGTGATATGTAGATAACTGATATTTATAATTGATTATATAGCCCCAGGGACCCGTTTTGTTTGGCTGCGCCCCAATCAGACTCAGGGAAATGGTAGATTTCTTTTAAAGTAGAAGTTCCTGGACGAGATTTTGCTTCTTTCCGTCCATTGAAGATGACTTTTCAACCGCGGTGTGGAAGTGTTCCCGGACTCCACCTGCAAGAGGTATCACCGTGAGAGTGAATCATCTTCGACGTCAGCGGACGGTAAAGAGTAGGACGTCATGAAGGAACAGCTAACGTCAGAGAAGCCCACCTAACCCCGCTCCTGCGTGGAGCGCAGCCTAGGAGTCTCGTTCCGAACCATGTAGCTTCACACATTGTTTTATTATACAGCTGTATCATAGATTAGTCTGCCTTGATCAAGTACCTTTTTTAAATTTCTTATAATTTTACATTTTACACATTCAACGCATTCTGAGTTTTAATTTTATTCTCTCTCTCTCTCTCTCTCTCTCTCTCTCTGATCTTACGTAAAGTCGTATGTATTTTATTTTATTCCTTTTTGTCAATTATTTTGAACAGTATTGACCACTCATGGCCTCGGATAATTCGCCATTCATTATTAAACATTTGGTTTATTGCCGTGAATAGGCTCATTTGCTTCATAATAAACCTGATGTAATTAACTTATTTTCCAGGGTATCCCATTTGCCTCCCCCCCCCCCTCTCTCTCTCTCTCTCTCTCTCCCCTCGTATGAAGCAGGCACTCACACTGGCAAACGTATCTGTACCAGTAGAGTCGCTCAGACTGCCTGCAGTTGTTGCTGTTGCCATCAACACCAAAACAATAGATTCATTTAAAGACTACAGTATATATATATATATATATATATATATATATATATATATATATATATATATATATATATATATGATTGATACTTGGTTGCCGTTTCTCACATTAGCAAAGAAGCGCCAGGAACAGATGATATATTGTTGGGCCCTCTTCCTCTCCTCCCACTCTGTCATCCTCTGAAACGTGAACCAGACGGGTATGTGAAGGTCATCACCACCGGAACACAACCATAATGACCTGACAAGGCGGTGACCTTGTGTGTGTGTGTGTGTGTGTGTGTGTGTGTGTGTGGTTTGGAGGACAAGGAGGTAATGGCTAAGGAAGGACAAGGAAGACGAGTATCGGGCAAGAGAAATACCTTTCATGGGTTAGGGCAAGTGGAGAGAGAGAGAGAGAGAGAGAGAGAGAGAGAGAGAGAGAGAGAGAGAGAGAGAGAGAGAGAGAGAGAGGTGCCATAGTGTTGCCCCTGTGACGTCGCGATATTTACCTAGGTGACGTCAGAGCCAGAGGGGGCCAGGCAACACGTGTTAAATACGCGAGAGGGAATCAGAATTTGCCCTCTCGTCGCCCTGTGTTTACTGAACACCCACTCCTGGTGTGTGTGTGTGTGTGTGTCCAGACCCGGGTCCCTCCCTGCCCTCACCGGCCTGGCTGGGGTGCTTACTTTCCCATGCACCAGTAGCAACATATAAGTGGCGCTAGGTTTGAAGTATGATGGTAGTGATAATGATAACAATTATGATGATATCGATAATGATGCTGGTAACCGTAATGATAATGATAATAGTAATAATATAATAATAATGATAATAATAATAATAATAATAATAATAATAATCGTAGTAGTAGTAGTAGTAGTAGTAGTAGTAGTAATAATAATTATAATAATAATAATGATAATAATAATAATAATAATAATAATAATAATAATAATAATAATAATGATAATAATAATAACAATGATAATAATGATATGAAAATAATAATAAGCTTCATAATTTTCAACCGTTTATTGAATTAGCTCCAGCCAGAGTCTGAATATACATATATATACAAAGAGATACAATTTCCAGTAAACAAGGGAGGTGTAGCTGGGTGTGATCAACAGTGTTTGCACATATGACAAAGGCAGAGGTCAATACACACTTCAGTAATCATTAATGATATTAACTATGGTTGGGATGGGACTGCTGACGCTACCGCTCACAGGATGAACATGGGGTGCACAATAGATTTGCCGGGGTTGCCTGCATACACCGACCAGAGCCGTCTGTGCGTGTCCGGACAGGACGTGTGTGTGTGTGTGTGTGTGTGTGGGTAATAAACTGCCTGTTTTTGGTCCTGTACCAGGGGCTCCGTGTTCCCGCGTTGTTCTCTCCCTACATCTTTGGAAGAACTGTTCACTGTGTGCGTGATCAGTCTGGTTGACAGTGTTAGAGGTTGTGACCAGGTCACGCCTTTCTCTCTCTTCTCTCCATCGTGGGCAAATTTACGGCCACAGTCCTCTCCTCATAACTCGACGCTCTTAATTCTAGTACCATATTTGTTGCCTTCCTGTGGCACCTTCTCTGGTAGCTGTGTGTGTGTGTGTGTGTGTGTGTGTGTGTGTGTGTGTGTGTGTGGTGACCAAACTTGACAGGTGTATTGTAGTTGTGGCCTTATGTAGGATGTTGACAGTTTGTATGTTTGCCTGTTTACGTCGGTATGTGTGGAGAGAGAGAGAGAGAGAGAGAGAGTACCAATATGTATAGAAATATATATAAAATTACGTAAGATGGAACTCGACTTTGGCAATAGTTAATATAGGATCATTAGGTGAGGCTGGAAGGAAGGTCCGTGTGTCTCATCACACAGAGTGCTGCCCCCCTTCCCCCTCCCCCCCTCCCCCCCAGATAGACAACCGCCCTCCCCCAGCCCCAACCCCACCCCCAACCCTCCCCCTCGTCAATAATCTATCGAGATTGCCTTCTATTTTTCGTACAGTACCTACCACTTGGCATTTAAATACTCTCTCTCTCTCTCTCTCTCTCTCTCTCTCTCTCTCTCTCTCTCTCTCTCTCTCTCTCTCTCTCTCTCTCTCTCACTCGTAGTGGAAACTTTGCTAATTGTAACTTCTCTTGTCCTCTTTTATGATTAATCATATATATATATATATATATATATATATATATATATATATATATATATATATATATATATATATATACACTGCATCAATGTTATCGGTTTTATTTGCATTCAGTAAATTTTGTCGTGATTGAAGGAATGGATTATATAGTTGCAATCTCATCGATGGATGGGACTTGGTGGGTGGGGGTAGGGTGATAAACTGCAGGTAGGTTAGGTTATTCAAGGAGAGAGAGAGAGAGAGAGAGAGAGAGAGAGAGAGAGAGAGAGAGAGAGGACTTTGGGTACGAGTGTAGAAGAGAAAGAAACAGTTAGGTAGATCAAAGCTGCCCTGTGTTGGGAGGGAAAGGGGAGTCTCCTATTATTAACCCCCCTTCCACCCCGCGTAACCCAGAAGAGAAACTCCAAAAGTTCTCTGTGACTCTCCTCCCCCTCCCCTCCCCTCCCGTCCCCTTCCCCCACCACTGGATCCCCTTACAGGAGCAATACAGATTATATTAGGGAGTCTGTTAGCCTCAGGTTCCCCCTCCCACCCTGCCTGGGGAGGAGGGAGGCGTGGGTGGGAGGTGGAGGGAAGTACCCAGGTTGTTGTCACAGTGAGGTAGACGGGCAGGGGGTCGTGTTATGATACGTCTGCTGTGAACACCGCCGACCCTGCTGGGGCTTTTGATTCCGTCTCCTGCTGTACCATCTGTCTTGGCCGGCACAGGGCATCGTCAGCCATCTTCACCACGACGGTACGACCCTTGAGCACGACGGTACGACCCTTACGTATAATGCACGTGACCTTTCGTCTGGATCCTTAAAGGTCACGTTAAAGGTAAGGTTGTTTTCGTACTCAAGGGTCGTATCGTCGTGCTCAAAGGTCGTATCGTCGTACTCAAAGGTCGTATCGTCGTACTCAAAGGTCGTATCGTCGTACTCAAAGGCCGTTTCGTCGTACTCAAGGGTCGTATCGTCGCACCCAAAGGTCGTATTGTCGTACTGAAAGATCGTATCGTCGTGCTCAAAGGTCGTACCGTCATGCTTAAGGTGTTAGGGAGTGGAGTAAGATGTGTGTGTGTGTGTGTGTGTGTGTGTGTGTGTGTGTGTGTGTGTGTGTGTGAACATCCAGGGTGATGAGCGGACGTTCTCAGCACGGGTCGACTCCTTCACTAGTAGCCAGGTTAGTGTGTGTGTGTAGGACGCCCTCCCTCACAGGCCGCCCGCTGGGTCTCATGATTGACCAGGCCCACATCAACACAACCCACCCCAGCTTAGGAGCCAACGTAGCCGCTAATGGAGGTCATCAATAACACTTTTAAAAGGTTTATTAGTGGGGCTTTAGGCCTATCCAATTCCCAGGGTCATAAAGGCCGTCAACATCCAGTTATAGCCAACAAATCGGAGATCGTGAACACCTTCGTCAGGTGGGCGGGATCATAGAAGACCGCACGTCCTCACGATGTATGTATATATATGGCCCTTGTTGTAAAGGATATAACGAAAAGACGACGGGAAAATTCGAGAATGAAACAAGGTCATTAGAAGCGAAATGAGTGAATGAGGGACTTATGAGAAATAGAGGGACATATACGTGTTGGATTTGTATTATCTGAGTGGGTCACGGGGAAGGAAACTGGCGAGACAAAAGGAGTATTGTCGAAGTGTTGGGTTAAGAGCTTCAGGTGCCAGACGGTGAAGGTGGTTGCCAAGCCAGCGTGGAGGGAGGGAGGGAGGGAGGCAGCGCCTCAGGCCCTAGCATGGACCATAAAACAGATAATTCAGCGAGGGATTCCGCCAGGCACAAAGACAGACAGACAGACAGGCATGATTAAAATTGTTTAGGTACGTGCAAGCATTGTAAATCACGTGACGCAGTTAGAGAGAGAGAGAGAGAGAGAGAGAGAGAGAGAGAGAGAGAGAGAGAGAGAGAGAGAGAGAGAGAGAGAGAGAATATTTCAACCTACTGATTCATGAAAAAGATATCTGGAGACGGAAAGATACACAGAGGGACAGACCCAGCTTGGCACAGTGTTGGACCTCAGACAATACACACGACAGTAGACAGGCTGGGGTGCTTACAAGAAGAGAGATGTTGTACAAGTACCCTCGGTACAAATCCTAGGGTATAGAGGTTAGTACAGGGTCTGCTGATTGTTAGAATTGTTCACAGTGGTTGAGGTAGAGCTATTCTTGTAGCGATCTGAACGAACTCGAATGGATTAGGTAAAGGGGGTTGTGGTGCCATACTGCAACCAGGGAACAACGGATCTACGTTAGGAGGAAGTGGTGATGGCAAGGGTGGTTTCGGTACTCGAGGACGAGGGATAACTCGAGGTTAGGAGAAGCCCTGAAATTTGACTTGAATATATGCTTCCCCAGATGGGTTACCACGAGAAGGCATAGTGCATATCCCGTAGCTGAATCTATATAAGACAAACAAACGCACTCGATGTATAGAAAGATGTAACAATTTGCTGGCAGTAGGAACACAGGAGTGGCAGGCTGACACTCGAGGAAGTGCGAAGGGAGGAAGTGTCACCCCCTGCCCAGGCCAAGCTTGTCACTGACCAGCCGAAGGACTTGTTCTCAAGACACATTCTCGGAGATACACAGGAGAGTGTTGTAACATAAAACTGTTAGTGCTCGCCCAGTAGCAGAGTCGTAAATCTCCCGAGCTGTTACCTACACCGTTGAATGGTCGTTAAACTTAAATATAGAAACATTCTGTCGTTTCACGGCGTTGGATTATCCCGTTAGTGTTTACCATTATGTCAATACCTGAATCTAACCTTGCACTAACCTTTAAGCCCATCCTGAAAACCACTACCAAGCCAAAACAAAACCCACTGATGAGACCCACCTTGAAGGAAAGCCTCACTTTTCCGTATTTCTTGCCCAATCTGCGGCAGGTTGACTGGACGCGGTGCACAAGAGGATACACTGCACAAAACGTCAAGTTACAGTGACTGAACTGTACAGCAGGTTACATGATGAGTGATGTGTTGATAACAAACAAAGTTAGGATACTTGTCATATCTGGGGCAGTCAGGTAGCCACGTAGTGTCTGAACCCTCTCTTAATCTGGGCAGTCAGGTAGCCACGTAGTGACTGAACCTACTCTTGAGTCGACTGTCTGAAACCTAGACTGAATACGGTCAGCTGAACCCACTAGACCCGTATTGGAAGAACCATAAAGCCGTTCTTGAAGCACTTTACACTGAGTTTTTAAACTAATTGAAGTCGACTCATATAGAAGTGTTCAATACTTCCTGTAAAGCCATCTTTTTTTTTTTTACCCTCTTATATACCAAGGCCCACACTACAACCCACTCCTGAACCCACCCTCCCCCACCTTCCCTGCCCCACCCCAGTGGGCCAGCCAGCCCTCCCCTCCCCTCCCCTCGGGAACTGCAGCAAGAAACACATGACTCGTCTCCCAAAATCCCGACAATTTGGGCGAAATGTAAACAGATGAGAAGCGGAACAGACGTGGGCGGATTACGTCGCCCGGTCCCCACGGCTGTTACGACCTGTTACGACCCGTCACGCAGTCCCCGAGGCTGTTACGACGCGTCACACGGCTTGCCAAAGACTGTTTTACTCCGCCCGGGGATATTAGCTGAAACAACTGGATTAAATCAGCCTGATAGCGCGGATTTAGGCCTTATATGAGAGGGGGAAAAAGAAGGCTCATTGTCTTCACTGGAGGAAAGTCTCAGATGCATATCATTACTGTGTGTTATTGCGAAAAAGGAAAGCTTGGCTGGGTAGCCTTGTAGCCCCCAGGCTGGTGGGTAGCTGGTAGCCCCCTGGCTAGGTGGCCTTGTAGCCCCCGGGCTGGTGGGTAGCTGGTAGCCCCCTTGGCTGGGTAGTCTTGTAGCCCCCGGGCTGGTGGGTAGCTGGTAGCCCCCTTGGCTGGGTAGTCTTGTAGCCCCCGGGCTGGTGGGTAGCTGGTAGCCCCCTGGCTGGGTGGCCTTGTAGCCCCCGGGCTGGTGGGTAGCTGGTAGCCCCCTGGCTGGGTAGTGTTGTAGTCCCCGGGCTGGTGGGTAGCTGGTAGCCCATGTCTGGGTAGTGTTGTAGCCCCAGGGCTGGTGAGTGTGTGGTAGCCCCCTGGCTGGGTAGTCCTGTAGTCTATTAAAGGATCTCTGGGAGGTGGGTTTAGTTAGTGCAGTAAGCCGGCTATAGGCTGGCGGTGGTGTGGAGTGTGAGGGGAAGGTTTTCGGTCTACGTGAAGGCATTAGTGTGGAAACATGAGGTGTGGGGGTGGCAGTAGTGGAGAGGGAGGGGACAGTGTGTGTGTGTAGTAGTAGTAGTAGTGAAGAGACGGGGGGGGGGGGGGGGGTGATCAGTGGGAGCGTAGGAGTAGTATGAAGAAGTGTGGTGAGTATGAAGGGTAGGTCTTGCTAGTATAAAGTCTTAAGTGGGTCTCTGTGATGTATCATAATTGATCATTCACATTTGGTCATCAGTCTGGGCTCTGTGTTTTGTGATATGCAATGTTGATTGTTGAATATTTCGACAACAACCTGAATAACAACAAACTAGGGAATATACCATCATTGTTTGCTGGCAACATTAAGAAAGAAACCTGACACGGAGCAGGTAACACCGTCTTTGTGTTGGTTGTAGTGTTAGAGTGGGTCAGTGGTAGGTTAAGGTTGTGTTGGTTGTAGTGTTAGAGTGGATCAGTGATAGGTTATGGCTAGGTGTAGGTTCCGGGGGCCACGGACCCTCCGCTTATCTGGTGGCAGAACAACTATAATGAAGTCATAGCTGGAGACAAGGTCACGACACAGCTGACTGGAGGATCAACTCCACGTAAAATTGGATCTGGGATTGTCGTCGACTCCCTCCTCTCTCCCTCCAGCTGATGTTGCACGATAGTCGCTAAATGGCAACTCATAGGAGAAAGTGGATGAAGACTATTATTACCCATCACAACCCAGTCATTACCCATCACAACCCATTAGAACCCCGCCCATCACAAGCCCATTCATCATAACCTCGCCCAACGAGAACTGTACCATCCAAAACTCCCATCTGTTAGAACTCCAACCCATTAAACCCCGTCAGACTCCCAACCATTTAACCTCATTAAAACTCGCCTGTAACCCCATTACAACACAGTTTAAGGAACAACAGCTGAACCTCCAACCCCTGGAACCCATTAGGATGCCAGTGTTGAAGACCCTAATGATGAATTTATTCTCCCAGTTATAGTTATGAGAACCTCAGCTGTTTACAGCGTTTACAGCACCAGGTCAACAGCAGTGACAGCATTGTCTCACAGGGCAGCTGGGAGGCCTCAGAGCACCGCGGCACAGCAGCAGCAACACAGCAGGTTTCTGCCGCACATGGGATTTGACAGCTGGGTCCCCTCGGTGACATAACAGCAGGTGGTTCGATGTATATCTTTAGTGTGGCTGAGGAGGAGATAGCCAGGAGCCGGAGGTGGGAGAGCAGGAGGAAGGGTGGGGCAGCAATCCTGACTGACCATTAGGGGAATGAGGTGGTCACCCTAGGTCATTACCAGACCATATAACCTCACACCTCCTACCCACGCTCCGCCACCATCACCCACGCTCCACCACCATCACCCATGCTCCGCCACCATCACCCACGCTCCACCACCATCACCCACGCTCCACCACCATCACCCACGCTCCACCACCATCACCCACGCTCCACCACCATCACCCACGCTCCGCCACCATCACCCACGCTCCGCCACCATCACCCACGCTCCGCCACCGTCACCCACGCTCCACCACCATCACCCACGCTCCACCACCATCACCACGTTCCACCACCATCGCCAACGCTTCGCCACCATCACCAACGCTCCAACATTCGCACACCCTCCACGGCTCTCACCCACGTTCTACCACAATCACTCACGCTCCAACACACCCAGTGCTCCACCACTCACTCTCCAACACTCACACCCACGCTCCACCATTGTCACCCATGCTCTCTCTCAAGGACAGCCATTACTCTTGTAACTTTATCCATTCGTCATAGCGTTCAATGTTCTTTATTGCTTCCCTACACTCTCCCTGACCATTATCATGCTCGTCCTGTCTTTCCCATGCTCCTGTTTGGTCCTTCTCACTATTCGTCTCTCCATCAGGCGTCACCTCTCTCTCTCTCTCTCTCTCTCTCTCTCTCTCTCTCTCTCTCTCTCTCTCTCTCTCTCTCTCTCTCTCTCATTTATTATTCTTTTCTGAACGGTAGTTGCCTTTTCCCCCATCCTTTACACAAGTGAACCATCCTGTTCCGTGAGCGTGTTACTGTTGTCCTGTTCCGTGAGCGTGTTACTGTTGTCTCGCTTCCGTTTCATGGGGGTTACTCTTGTCCTGTTCCTGTTCCATGAATGCGTTATTATTGTCCTGTTCCTGTTCTCTTGGTGCGTTACTGTTGTATTTGCTCATGTGTGGTTTTACCCTGTATCCCACCCCTTCTCTTCCTGTTCCTTGCTTCCTCCTTTCTCTTTCGTTCCGTATTTCCGCTCACAAAACTCTAACTTCCCCCACGTTTCATTCCATGCATTTCTTCCCGTCCGTTCCTTAGTGAGACAAGAGGACGGACGTTCAGTCTAAGGAGGCGACGCAGAGAGAATGTAAACAAAAATGTATAATGTCCGTGACGATTGTATAAGGTCTGAGACCATGGAGGTTGTATAAGATCCGAAACAAATGTATGAAGTTTGTGACATCGGTGTAAGGTCTGAAACGTTTGTAGGAGGTCCGTCATGACGGGGATGTATAAGATTAGAAGCTAATGTATAAGGTCCATGACCAGGGGGGGGGGGGATGGTGAAAGGAAAGGGTGAGGGGAAAGAAGAGGACGGAGTGTGCAAGTGGAGCCACCTATCGGCCGCCATCATGGGATTAAAGCGCCTAAACTGAGCAATTACGAGGGATTGGATCTGATACCTCTGCCCCCCTCCCCCCTTCCTTTCTTCCCCTCCCCATCTCCTCCCATCCTACCCAACAACCCCTACCCTCCGTACAGCCTCTCTCTCTGTCTCTCCCCCTCCACCTTTAGCATTAGATAGGGAGACAGGATTAATAAAAATAGACAAAAAACAAAGCATAGCGAGTTTTTCAACGCATGAGAGGGGGAAAAAATGTGAAAGAATAAAAGAAAACGGGTTTAAGTGGGACTGTTTAACGAGGTCTTAGCTCAGTCGTTACCTCTCGTTACACAGCACGATAGTTCATGTTCATTGTAAAGTCTTGCTCGTAGAACAAAAGCATTTGAAGGTGGAACGAATTAACACTTTACAAAGAGAAGCAAAAATGATCATGCAATTAGATTTCTTTTTTTTTGAATGGAGGTAAAGAAGTTGAGGGGGAAGTTGATTAACTATCATTAGGGATTGTCTGAGACAAATAGAGATGGATGCATTTTTTTTTCTCTCTTAGATTTAAGGATTGTGTAGTTACCAGATTCCTGTTCATTGGCCACTAACGGTCAAACGTTTAGCCAGCCGGCACTCTTATAGTGGTGGGTAAAGTGCCGGCAGTGGATACTGTTGGGAAGCCGGCACCGTTGTAATCGGTCAAGTGCCGGCAGTGGATTCTGTTTGATCAATATAATCTGTTGTTGGGACAGCTGGGCAAGAAGGGCGCATCCCACGGCGGCTGCATTGTACCGCTGATAGCATTACCTTACTGCTATTTTTTTTAAGGAGAGAGAGAGAGAGAGAGAGAGAGAGAGAGAGAGAGAGAGAGAGAGAGAGAGAGAGAGAGAGAGAGCGGAGAAAAGGCGCAGTGACAAGAACCTGGTGGTGGAGACACTGTAGATGGAGAAAGGTAGGTGTTAATGTAGACTGGGACGTGGGTAGAAGGCACAAGCAGGAGTTACATACTGGTACCTTCAAGCGCAAGAAAATGAGGAAGGGCAATAGAAGATGAGGAAGGGCCACAGAAAATGGGAAGACCTACACAGTGTGATAATGATGTTGTTGAAGGCGAGGAAAACGAGGCTGGCTCTTGTGGAAGCAAGACTTTGTTTTATTTTCCATTTGTTAACGTTTGTTTACCTTATGTGTTACGATATTTAATTATAACTGAGCGGCAGATGGCTATCAAGGTCGACAGTAGTTTGGAAATATGTCTCTTACACAAGGGGTTCGAACCCCAACCCCGTCCGTAGCGTCATGACACACTAAGTCCATCTGAAGTGTAAACAAAGCCTGGCACTCGAGCCTGGGCGTAAATGATCCTTTAAGGTTGTTTACACTCACCACACATGGTAATGTGCAGACAATATCATGGCCTTATTTACCAGACCATCACTCATGTTCTTTTTTTCTTTATTTACACAAGTGTTTTACACTATGTATCTTGTTGGTTTTACTTTTGTAAATGATCTTTCGTATCAGGTTGTGGATGTTGATTTACAGAATGTGAGTGCGCATCTTTAGTGAGATGATGGGGTTGTTTTGAGTTAGTGAACCACTGTAGAATGGAGATCGAACCCCCTGTCCTGAAGAATGATGAGAAAACACACAGACACACACACACACACACACACACACACACACACACGCACACGCACACATAAACAGACGCGCGCGCGCATACATACATATATACATACATACATTCTCTCTCTCTCTCTCTCTCTCTCTCTCTCTCTCTCTCTCTCTCTCCACCATAAACAAAGAAGGTCGAGCAACGCGGAAGGCCGTGTGTGTGTGTGTGTGTGTGTGTGTGTGTGTGTGTGTGTGTGTGTGTGTGTGTTGCCGGCCGGCAGATCTAAGTGTAAATATGGTTATCCTCGATATTCAGATCTTGAGGTCATCCCCTTGACGTCGTCGTCGACAGAAGGATCAAGCCCCCTGGCCTCGCTTGCCGCCCATCACGGCCGAGATATCGGTGACACGAGCGCTATCGGCGTGGCCAAAGTGTCGCTCGTATGGGGCGGCGTTTATCGGGAAAAGACAAAAAAAGGAAGAAGAAAAAAAAAAAAAAAAAAATACCCCCCCCCCCCCGGCTCCTCGCTGGGCTGGCGGTGCCCGAGGGAGCGTTATTCGATCGTGTGTGTGCGCAACATCCTCCTCTTTACTGACGTTATTCGCCAGATGCTAGTAATATTCAGATATCGGTGCGACAGTATTCTGCTCGTGATGAAGGAATATTCGATTTGTCGCGTCCATGACAGATGATCTTGAAATATAACTATGTCAATAGATGTGTAATATTTTTTTTTTAGCAAATACTGCGGCAATATTTAGCTTGTACTAATACAATACCCTGGCAATATTCAGGAAATAATTGTTCATCTAATAGTAAATATTAATTTACGGAATACCAAAGCGATATTCATCCACTTAAGAAATATTCAGACGCTACTGGGACTGTACAGAGGAAGTGAGCAATATTCTGACGCTACTGGGACTGTACAGAGGAAGTGAGCAATATTCTGACGCTACTTGGACTGTACAGAGGAAGTGAGCAATATTCAGACGCTACTGGGACTGTACAGAGGAAGTGAGCAATATTCAGACGCTACTGGGACTGTACAGAGGAAGTGAGGAATATTCTGACGGGAAGACAGCTTGATATACTCTCTGAGAAATATTATACAGACACTTGGCGTGGTTACCCTTCGTAATGACTCGTCATTCATTATATTGCCGGAAGAGGCCATATAACTGCCGGTAATGAGCCAGGTCATGACCGGAGTGGTTTCAGCCAAGATCCGTCAGGTTAGTTTTGCTCGTCATGCCCAAGTTGTCTGTTTGTCTTACCAGAGAAACATGACGGTGGTCATGGCGGAGACACACACACTGGCCGATGACGGCGAACTCGCTCTCAGAAACCCGAGAGTCAGTGTGGATCAACCACGTCATTAAGAACACCTGGAGTACGTCAGGTGCACGAACACCCACCATCTTGATCCATGACCCCACCCACACCCCCAGACCACGCCCATGACTAAACCCCGCCCACACCTAAGCAACGCCTCCTCCACACACCCCACTCCCTCACCCAGGCCACACACACACACACACACACACACACACACACACACACACACACACACACATATTGAACGTACACGTGTATGTGTGTATTGATACTTGTGTACACACACACACACATACACACACACACACACACACACACACACACACCACATGTTATTTTTTTTTCATCTGGGACTTAATTACCGGGAGGAAGCCATTGTCACTATGTAATTCTGAGCAGCGAGTGTGATATACAGATGAATGTTGGTCATAATTATTATTGTGACACTCTCTCCTACCCGACCACCCTTACTATGATGATAACTTACTAGTTATACCACACACACACACACACACACACACACACACGCCTGTATTTCCAAACAGAACTTGACGACTTTGGATAAAGAAATTCAGCCCGAGTTAATAAGAAACATAATTGTGTAATATTCTTTTATTCCATTTTTTTTTTCAAATCTAAGTCAATTCCTTTCTCCCGTAGCTTCTAAGTTGTCTATTTTCTATCACCAGAGCTTCTGAGTTTATTCATTTAAATTGAGAAGTCTCCCTCAGGTGCTACCGGACTCCGCCTGCCTGCTTGTGGTTACCCCGCGGGTGAAAAGTCATATCGGGCGAGGTTTATAATCATCGTCTGCGGACGAAACGTTGGTACAATCTGGCGCTACAGAGGAGTCCCGTATTATCCCAGCTACTGGATGTAGCGCACCTTTGAAGTGGCTGTAGTCCCGTAGGATGAGGTCCTGGGGCGGTACGAGGGAAGGCGTCCTTCGTTTTCCTGCCGTGTAGAAGGATATTCCTGGCTGTTTGTAGAGCGTGTAGGAGCTGAACCTTAACATTGCTTTAGGTGTTGGTAACTCGAACTGTGTCATGACGCCTGCTCACCTCAGGGACCTCGGGGGTCGTAGTCATTTTGACCCACCAATACGTTCATCCTCTTGAGCTAGACACGTTCGCCGCTTCGCCAGGTCTGGAGAAGACATTCATATACTTGCCTCCCTCCCACCCCTCACTCACCTCCCTCACACGACCAGTATACATAGTTATGATACTAACGAAGTTAGAATGTAAAAGGGTCGTCAAGGGTTATTATCGTAAGTGTCTCCTTCAAGGATTCGTGCTGCTTCACATGGGTGTTAGGCACCATCTGAAGCTTCGGATCAGTTCGTCAGACAGTTATGTATTTGTTCCAGTGTAAGATGTATGTATGGAGGAGTGAGAAGGAATATTACAAAATGTTTGTGAATAATGTAAGAATATTACAGAATGTACAGGCGGTAGTCTTCATGGTTGTTTAGTCTTCCTGCGTGGGTGGGTGTGTTACCGTCGTGAGTGATACACTCACTCCTCTCTGTCATATGTAATGACAACAACAATAAACAACAACAACAGCATCATCAACATCAACGATCAAGAGAACGGCAATGAAAGATGTTGTGACATGTCAAGAAATACGTGTGTGTGTGTGTGTGTGTGTGTGTGTGTGTAATTAGTTGTACTGTACGGTGAGGGAGTTTTACAAGCGTGGGTCACCATCTCGTATCTTAATTTCCCCCAACATAGATGATGGTTTTTCGTTGTACGGGTCCACAACTGTGTTGCTGGAGGACAGTTTCCACCTGTTCACGTCTCTAGGCTAACTTCCTTTTGTGACTTCTTGTTCAGAACTCCTCCTCCTCCTCCTCCTCCTCCTCCTCCTCCTCCTCCTCCTCCTTCTCCTCTTCTTCTTCTTCTTCTTCTTCTTCTTCTTCTTCTTCTTCTTCTTCTTTTGATTCAAAGAACTTTTCTGTCTCATTGTTGTTATGGCCTCCTATTGGATTTCGTATATATATTACCGCGTCTTTCCCTGTGTA
Organism: Panulirus ornatus; assembly: GCF_036320965.1. NCBI lineage: Eukaryota > Metazoa > Arthropoda > Malacostraca > Decapoda > Palinuridae > Panulirus > Panulirus ornatus. The sequence goes on from NC_092239.1 coordinate 2,424,301, forward strand.
GCTTATGATTGTACCTCGTGTGGTAATAACATGTTGGCAGATCAGGAACAGTAATGGTCCCAACACTGTGCCCTGAGGGACTCCCTTACTTGTCACCCTCACCCACCGTGAGATAGTGCCTTTGACGTGTGTTCTGTGTCCCCTCCAGTTGATCATATATATATATATATATATATATATATATATATATATATATATATATATATATTTGCACTATGACACTTTCCAGTAATACACTAAATCTAACAGCGAACATATAAAGAAAATCATGTAGAAAATGCATTCCATTGGCTGTTTGAGTGACGTAGAGTTTGTGCTGGAGTGATGGCGTGGTGGCTCCATCGCACTCCATCATGATGGGGATGGCTCTATCATCCCACGTGGCGGGGGGGGGGGGGGTGTCCCCCACCATCCCGCATGACTCCGGGGTGGGTCCCTCATCCCGCATGACTGGGATGGCTTCCTCCGCCGTGCTGGTCCCCCTCACAGCCAGCCGCCCCGCCCCGCCCCGCCTCCACCAGGGTGTGTGTTCTGGTGTGGAAGTATTAATAACAGTACCATAGCAGCACCGGTGTGTGTGTGTGTGTGTGTGTTTGTGTGTTCAGACCGATTATCCTCTTAGATTCTCCGTCAGTGTGACGGCGCGGGCCAGGCCGGACCGGGAATGGAAATTGAGTGGTTTCATTAGCGGGGGAATTCTTGAGTACGGTCGCTCTGTAGGCTAAGGGGAAAATATATCATTTACACGAGGGGAAAGCTCCCTTTAAAGGGGGAAAATAACCCCTGAGCGAGGGGAAATGTCCATTAGACAAAGGAGGATATCCTTAGGACCAAAACACATCCTTTACACGAGGAGATAACATCCTTTTGGCGGACGTGTCTGTCACAAGAGGGAGGACATCCCTCAGACGAGGGGAAGGTCCCTCCAGACGCTGACACTGCCCTGAAGACGAGGGGAAGGTCCCTCCAGATGATGACACTGCCCTGAAGACGAGGGGAAGGTCCCTGCAGACGATGACACTGTCGAGGGACAGTAACCCGCCACAGTGAACTGCAAATGGTGAAGTACGAGGAAAGTGGCTGCTGTAGGTGACTTGCTTTGGGAACAGAGTTAAATATAAAAGGGAATTTTTCATCTGGAATTTGAGAAAATATAGAATATATATTGTACGGAAATACCGGCAGTGTGTGTGTGTGTGTGTGTGTGTGTGTGTGTGTGTGTGTGTGTACATGAGTTAGGACACATGATTTGTATGAGTTAAGAGACATAATGTTGATCATGTGCGGCTTGTGAATATTTTACTTCTCCTCCCCCTCCCCCCCCTCCCCCCACTCCTCCCCCTCCCTCCATTTTTCAAAGACGACTTGGCTCTTCCATTGATCGAATCTCAGGTGGCTGCTGATTCCCTTAGGGAGGAGGGCGGTGGTCGTAGCCGCCCAGGGGTCGTACGTGTAGTCAGGGGTGGTGCTGGTGGTCGTCTTCCTTCCTCGTGGTTGTTGTCGTCGTCGCGTCACGTGGTTGTGTGCGCACTCGGTGGATCGTGTCGTCGTCTTGACCACCCCTCGTGGTCGTCCCCCCTTCCCCCCCCCCCCTCGACGACCCTCCCACCCGTCCACAGTGTCGTTCTTCTCGTGTTTAGTCATGGGTCGTCCCTGTGGTCGTGGAGGTCGTTCCCACGCCGGTGGTTCTGGTCGTGCTCACCCCTCAGGTCGTGGTTGGTCGTACGTCAACACAACGCTGTTGTCAGTCCTCCGGTGTTGGCCGGATGGACACATCAAATCATGGTGGACTTGCCTTTTACGAATCCATTTTGAATATTGCTCAGGCCACACCCGCTGCCGGGTTTAGTGTTATTGCTAGCGGCCAGGCCTGGCCAGGGGCGTAGACAACTGCAGAGGGTAGACAAGATAAGCAGATAACAGACAAAATCCACGTGGGCTTAAGCAAACAACGCAACTGCAAACAGAAGTATTGTAAGAGAAGATAAACAATATATATATATATATATATATATATATATATATATATATATATATATATATATATATATATATATATATTTTTTTTTTTTTAAACTATTCGCCATTTCCCGCGTAAGCTTGGTAGCGCCAAGAACAGAGGACTGGGCCTTTTTCGGAATATCCTCACCTGGCCCCCTCTGTTCCATCTTTTGGAAAATTAAAAAAAAAAAAAACGAGAGGGGAGGATTTCCAGCCCCCCGCTCCCTCCCCTTTTAGTCGCCTTCTACGACACGCAGGGAATACGTGGGAAGTATATATAGAGAGAGAGAGATATATATAGGAAAGGATCACAGTTTTGCGCGTGATCAAGATATTCCTATGTGTCCACGGGGGAAAATGAAACACGATGATAAGTTCCCAAGTGCACTTTCGTGTAATAATCACATCATCAGGGGAGACACAAGAGAGAAATATAAGTCAGTTGATATACATCGAAGAGACAAATGGCGTCCTAGCTTCGTCTCTTCGATGTATATCAACTGACTTATATTTCTCTCTTGTATCTCCCCTGATGATGTGACTATTACATGAAAGTGCACTTGGGAACTTATCGTGTTTCATTTTTCCCATGGACTCATAAGAATATATATATATATATATATATATATATATATATATATATATATATATATATATATATATATATATATATATATATATATATGTATTAGGTAAGTAAGTGCATGGATAGAGGACTCTAGGACTGCTCAAAATAATGAACCAGATATGCGAGATAGATAGATAGATAGAGAGAGAGAGAGAGAGAGAGAGAGAGAGAGAGAGAGAGAGAGAGAGAGAGAGAGAGAGAGAGAGAGAGAGAGAGAACTTTATTTCAAGTCTGGAAAATGCAGTTGCTAATACCACATTTAATGGAAAAAAAAACCTGAAATGTCGTCATGAATTAGGTAAAGCTTGGAGGATAAGACACCATCAGACAGACAGCAGGGAATATCAATTTGTATTTTTTTTTCTTTCTAAATCTTAAAAATTATGTTTTAGGGAGTTAATCGCATAACAAGCGGGCCTCATTAGCATATTCCATTGCATGATCCCTGAATACTTAATTGCGAGTCGTAGCTAATTCAAAAGGCATCCAGTCCTGTTAATTGTTTACTGAGGTTTTCCCAATCGTCTGTGTTTAGATCAAACATGAGTCAGATGACGTGATTTTCCTACCGTCTTTCATGTTCATAGCCTTTTATTCAACTGATTAATTCTCCATCATTGACTGAAGTGTTATCATATGTAATGACTCCGATATTCCTCTACCTTCGCTGACTCAAATTTTGTGGAATATTTTTATGAGACATTTTTTTCCCCCACTGTACATAATTGTGTGTTTAGTGGAACCCCTCCTCCCCCTGTCCTCCCCTCCTCCAGCTCTGTCGAGGTTCAGGTCTGTATAAATACATAATACTAACCACTTGACTCACGTATTGAGTATGACATTCGTGTGGGCACAGCTATACATGTGTATATTTGTATTTCTGAGTGTGTGTGTGTGTGTGTGTGTGTGTTGATCATCCTGGGTGATGGTCTCCACACGGCAGACGTCAGTAAGTTGGTCATCACGCCCCTCAGCCGTGTGGGGCGCCCTCCCCGGCTCGTCATAAACACACACACACACACTAACGTATACCATCCATAATGCAGCGTGGGAAACTTGTTGACACCACCGCCTTACACGCCACGATGACCATCATCATGATGATGACTGCTGCTGCTTCATCCTTACCTTTACCAGCACCTCTCTCTCTCTCTCTCTCTCTCTCTCTCTCTCTCTCTCTCTCTCTCTCTCTCTCTCTCTCTCTCTCTCTCTCTCTCTCCCCCGGCTGCAGGAGCTGTGACCAAGAAGAACCAGCAGTTATTGGTAAGCCAGCGGACACAGCGGGTGACGGGGCCCGTTCGTGACATTTCACAATCTGTCGTGGGCTTTGCTGCCAACGTCACAATCAATGCGATCAAAAGATTACCTGGCATTTGCCTCGAGTGTGGTTCAGACTCCCTTTTCAGCTGCGAGCCGGACCAGCCAGCCAGCCAGCCAGCCCTAGCCCCAACCTTGCCTAGCCCTGCCTGGACCAGACCGGACCAGGACCAGACCAGACCAGACCGGACTGGCCCAGGTTGGCTGCTGCTGTTGCTGGACCAGCGAAGCTCGAGAGCTGCTGCAGGCCTTCTTCTTGGGACTTGAGTCCTTCAGCATGACGGTACGACCCTTGAACATGACTGTACGACCTTGAACATGACCGTACGACCTTTGAACATGACGGTACGACCTTTGAGCATGAGGGTACGACGCATAAGTAAGATAGTCTCGCGTCTGACAGGTCAGATGCCAGGCCTTCGTACCGAGGGCTCACAAGGTCGTGTATAGGGGGGATGTACCGTCGTGTGGAAGGGTCACAAGGTGGTGCTCAGGGGATGTACCGTCGTGTGGAAGGGTCACAAGGTGGTGCTCAGGGGTCGTACCGTCGTGTGGAAGGGTCACAAGGTGGTGCTCAGGGGTCGTACCGTCGTGTGGAAGGGTAACAAGGTGGTGCTCAGGGGTCGTACCGTCGTGTGGAAGGGTCACAAGGTGGTGCTCAGGGGTCGTACCGTCGTGTGGAAGGGGTTATGTAAACTTTACTGTGAAAAAGTACATGAATGGAAGGTCTGTGGAATAGGAGGCGGATGGAAGGGTTATGGAAAGGTGAATGTACGGATGGTTTGTGTAAGGTTACGTGGAGGGAAATTCGCCGGAAGGAGGCGAGGTGGAGGTACGAAAGTATGACCACACACACATACGTTATGTGGGAGGAGTGAGGGAACACAAAGCCTGGAGGGAGTTTAAATCATGGTATATCATGTTGGGAAAATGTATGTGTCCGGGTCACTGAGAGACGCTTTTGTGATTCTAATGTGCACCATTGTCTTCCTAATGAACTTCTTCCAGATTATATCACAAGGGAATAGTTATTCTTCTTTGATAATGACTCAAGTCACAGATGGAAGTACATCTCGAAATGGAGTCTTGTAGAAAAAAAGGAAAGTCTGATTGTTTGAGGAAATAGAAAGTTTATGTTTTAGAAAAGGCTCATAATTGTTAGGTAACACATGAGAAGGTAAAGTGTTCTAAAGCATAGCGATGTAGGGAAAGAAAGAGAGAGAAAAACGGCCCAGCATTGAAGATACAACTGTGGTTATGGTAGTGTTCTTAGTGTGTACTGAGTGTGTTTGTGTATGCAGATTGTTATGGACCAAATTATGATCATGTTTAGAGTTATAAAACTTTAACTGTTATCTGTGGAATAAGAAACTTCTCATTGTCAATACTTAGTATTTGTTTATTTTGTTCGACAGCTTTTACACGTTCGTCCTGCATCCCTTTAACAGGTAACACGAGATGATATACTGCTTAGAAAAGAGCATAGATGGAATTAAGAAGGCTAGGAGTATGATAGTTGTAGAGTATGAGTTATACTAGCAGATCACAACAGGATCAGTACAACAGTTGAGGAACACCACATACAGTCAGTCATATAGTGACACTTGGTGTTTGTTTGTTGACATGTAACTAACTACCTTCCATTATTTTAACTAACAGGAATATACAAAGATGGATCTAAGGAAAGAATCTTTTGTTTAAGATTACTGCTATCTATCCTAGATCTAGATTCATCTATCAAAATAACCCGTTAGAATATGTTTTTATTTGTACGTCTAGAAGTATCTTTAAAGAAAAAATATGAGAATGAATAGCCTACATTATATTATGCAAATGAGCTTGGTAACTCTCGTTGCCAGATGCGACCGGAGGGTTGCCACACCCACAGAACCAGACCCTGTTCACCACACCCGGTCAGCTGACTACTGGTTAAGGCGGCCTATGTCTCTCCTCTCATTTCATACGGTCGTGACAAGAGAATGTCCCCCCGTGCAGTGTCTGCTACTATACGTACATGTGTGTGTGTGTGTGTGTGTGTGTGTGTGTGTGTGTGTGTGTGTGGTTACTCACATGTTCACATGTACACCAAACTTTGGGAAGCTCATTAAGACGTCAGGTTGTGTTGAGGTGAGGCAGCACCAGCTGACTGGCTAGGGGCAGGAGTGTGTGTATATGGATGACGTCGCGCCAGTAATATTCAACATCCACTGGACACAACACACTGGACCCACTGGGTCAAGATTTGTGATGAATGAGATAATGAGGCGAGGAGCTCTGACCCCCCCCCCCTCCCCCAACCCCCACCATACTCGAGCCTCCTGATTGGCGGAATGTGAACGAATCACTGTTTATAAACAAACATCAGCTGGCCATTGTCAGTGCTGCCCGACGCTCGAAGTCATGCCCTACGAGCGTGTCTGTGTGTGTGTGTGTGTGTGTGTGTGTTCGGTCCATTCCTCTGTCCGTTCAGAACCAGCTCTCAAACATTCTCTTTAGTCCTACGTTCCTAAGGCCCGTGTATGTCTACAGATTATAGAAGACCCATAGCTATTAATTATGATCTTGTTCAAAGTTAGATAAACGTCCAGAAGGAATGTATTGTTTCATATTCTTCTTTTCTGACGTTGTGTGTTTGGTTGGCATTGTAGAAGAATGTCTGATGGCAAATATCAAACATGGTACCTGCGAGAATAAAGCAAGCCGGCCTTGAGAACAATATATACGTGTGTGTCGTGTATTACCCGGACAATTTGCGTGTTTGCATTTTGAAATTTCATAACAATTTTGCATGAAAACTTTCTCTGTGGAATGTTGGAGGAACAGTGTTCACACACACACACACACACACACACACACACACACACACACACACACACACACACATATATAAAACCACAATTTTTCCCGTATATAAAGACGTGAACGTATCACTTGCGATGGACCCAACTGAAATGCAAGAATATAAATATAAAAAGTTTGTGTACCACTATATATATACATTTGCACTCGAGATTATACATGTGAAATTATGTATACTAAATTACGGATACATTTCTCTCTCCCCACCCTGCCCTCCGCCTCCATCCATCAGAATACACTCCACTCGTGACTGCTGTACCCGTCATTACAGTAACCTTGTGGCGGTATGTTGACCCAAGGTCGTTATCCTCATACTTCCGTGTACGAAAGAAAGAAAATGAGTAATTTGACGAGTGCACCATACCAGGTATCATGATGGCAGGAGTCTCCACCTATAAACTTTTACAACGTGATATAAACTGTTATATCTCCATCAGCCAGACTACTGTAAAACCTATAATGTCTTACTTCAGGATTTTATATCATGTACTTATGTAATGAACGTGATATTAGCAAAATGATTATTCTCATAGTAATTTAAAAGACTTGAAATTTCACTTTGGTATGTGTTTTTTCATATATATATATATATATATATATATATATATATATATATATATATATATATATATATATATATATACTTGTTACGATCAGGGACATTAGTGTAAATTGGTAATAATGTTGGTATTTTAACCATTAAGCGGAGATTAAATCTAGAATTATCAGTATAGATATTTGTCTACAATCCTATCACTCTTGCATCATCAATGACGTCTATAAATACCTAAGTTATTTATCGTTCTTTTGAAAAGAATTGTTAATGATTCACGCGACGGGAAATAATTCATCAATTAAGCCATCACATTAAAGCGGATGTTGGTGTGGAAACTTAATTGCTCGAGAGAGAGAGAGAGAGAGAGAGAGAGAGAGAGAGAGAGAGAGAGAGAGAGAGAGAGAGAGAGAGAGAGAGAGAGAGAGAGAGAGAGACTACGTGTGGGTGATACGGGCGCGAGGATGTTACCTGGGGAGGCTGCTGGTCCACGTGGGGGGGGGGGGGAACGTGCTTTGAGCGGGTGGTCACAGCTTGGTATTCCTGCCTGGTCCGCCACACGGCCGGTAATCTCATGAGCTGGACCAGGTAAAGCTAAACAAACAGAGGCACCGTACGTGACGCCCGGCTCAACCTCATCTGTCGCCAGTCTTTTGTCTCTTGATTATCAGAGGTCGTGGCTAGGGTGGTGGTAGATCACCTTACTGGCTAGCTCTGGTCATGGCTAGGGTGGTGGATGGTGACGACCTTACTGGCTAGCTGTGATCGTGGCTACGGTGGTGAATGGTGACGACCTTACTGGATAGTCATGGTCTTGGCTAGGGTGGTGGATGATGACGACCTTACTGGCTAGCTATGGTCTTGGCTAGGGTGGTAGATGACGACCTTACTAGCTAGCTATGGTCGTGACAAACGAACCTTTTTTATTTTTCCTAAGATTCTTCCTGGCCCGTCAGGGTGGTTCTGGTGGCTGGCTGGGGGACGGGCAGAACATTTCCTTCGTCTTGGTGAGTGTGGGAGAGAAAGTGGATCACCACTGTTGTAACTATCCTTGTTGTGGACTCCCAACTCCTGGGTCGGGTCTGTGTTTTCCTTCGAGAGCGTCACACTGACGTACATTTGCACGACTGTGATGAACCTGGTGGATCACCTTCGTGACCTCTTTGTTATTAATCTGACCTCGTAAGATACAACAATAAAGAAATACAACAGCAGTGAAGACATCCCCTCCCCTCCCTACCACCACCACTAAAAAGAGTTCGCAAAGGAGATGAGGAAGTATATGATTCCTCGAGTCTGAATATGGCTTTTAGATTCTGGAATTATGATTTAAAGAGAACAACAAAATGGTTATTGGCAGGGAGGAGGTGCACTGACGATAGTATATTGGTTATTAAGATGGACACTGAGTGAGAAGCCACACCACACGGCTTCACCTCAAAGCTTCCGCATGATTTGTGGGTATTAGGAAATCTCCACGAAATGATGTCGGCGGCGAACATTTCTCCTCCCTTAGTGTCATGACCGCCATTACCTCGGGGGTGTAACTGGGTTCATAGGTTACCTAACACAAGCCTCGACTCACACATGCTAATGTTATCGCGTCAATGAAGGGACAGAGCCACCTGTTGGCAGCCAGATGCACCACCATCAGCAGCTTAAGGGTTCTCGTTTATGGAGGTAATATGGTGGCCGGTGTCAACCTGTATCGATGTATTGGATGGTAAGATGGGTTAAGAATGAGTTTATAGATATTTCATTTCGATGTTTTCCATATATGTGGATCCTGCTGAGTGTGGCAGAAAGGGAACCAGACACATGAGTGAGTCAGTGTGGATGTAATACATATTTTGGGATTTAGGCTACGGCAGTCGTATGCTAAATACGTAGATATGAGGTGTTGCCGGGAAGCCAGTCTCTCTCTCTCTCTCTCTCTCTCTCTCTCTCTCTCTCTCTCTCTCTCTCTCTCTCTCTCTCTGAATATCTAGCCAGTTTGTTTTCAGTTGCTGGGTGTTCGTAGATGATGTACACTACATCCTCCTGCAGGCAACTACAGGACTAGTTCGCTGAGCAAACTTCTTCTTCTTCGGGTCCATCCTTAAGGCCTTTGACCTGCTGCCCTCAATGTCAGAGTGACCTTCCCCAGACTCGTCAGCTCAGTCTGATCACTGGTTTAAGAACTAGTTCCAGAAACTCATTATCCTCGGTTCGAACTCTGCCACGCTGGACAAAGCTTTACTTAAGCGACTTCGATGCGAGAGTTAATTATCTGGATTCGTCTTTTTGTAAACATGACATGCAAGGAATAGTAGGCACGGCACAACGCGGTCAGTAACCATGGCCTTTTAGCGACGTACAACTTCCTCAAATCCACAAAAGCGGTCAATTAATCAAGAGGATGTTTTGTCTTCCATTATTTTTTCTTCCTTTCTGTCTTATTTTTCCTCCTCCTCTCCTGAACCTTGGCTTTCCTGGACGTAAACTTGGGAGTTCTGAACTGTGGCGTGTAGTGAGAGCATCCCTCTTGCCTCTTCTGTTCCAGGCACGTAGCTGTGAGGACCTTGAGCAACAGAAGGAGCAAGTTGTCACCCAGAGTTCTGAAGTAGGAGACGAAGGAGGGAGGGAGGGAGGTGGCCACCCGCGCCCGCTCCCCAACACACAGAAATTTGAACTGTATTTAAAAGTTCCTCACCAGCAAATTGGTGACACTTTCTCCGGGTTTCTGCCACAAGTCTCCACCATTTCATCTTTGTCTTCATTTTCGCCGGCGTCGGGAGTTTTTGGTCTTATTCATTCACGTAAACATTCATGATTGTATTTTTCATATTTTATGGTTCGTTTTTGTTTTGATCATACTATAGCTACATTATGTCCTATTTTCGTGGCCATAGACTTTTTCCCAATTTTTCATCCATAATTTGACATTTTTTCCTTCACTTTCTTATTTTTTCAGATTTTTTCCTTCTCTTTTTTTTTTTATGCTATTTGTGTGTAACTATAGTACATTATCTACCTATCTATCTGTACTACATCATCATACAACCTCTTTTATGGGCTCATCGAAACTGTGCTCCTTTCCCTCCATTGAAGATAATACATCTTTTTCGAAGGTGACATTTTTGTTCGCGTTACACACACACACACACACACACACACACATATATATATATATATATATATATATATATATATATATATATATATATATATATATATATATATATATATATAAATATATATATATATATATATATATATATATATATATATATATATATATATATAAATATATATATATATATATATATATATATATATATATTATATATATTCCATCTCTCTCTCTCTCTCTCTCTCTCTCTCTCTCTCTCTCTCTCTCTCTCTCTCTCTCTCTCTCTCTCACGAGAAAGAACCTCAAACCACACCTCCAGAGCGAGGCCACGGGAAAACCTTCCTTATCGCCTGGCGTCTCAAGGCTCAGCCTCGCGTGTTGTGGTGAACCGACACGAGAATATCAGCTGATTACCCGCATGCTACAGACAACAGGGGCGTAAGCCGCACCCTCAAAGACGTCTTTTATGGTCGAACCTGTTTATAGCTTTTTGAAATATTATATATATATATATATATATATATATATATATATATATATATATATATATGTGTGTGTGTGTGTGTGTGTGTGTGTGTGTGTGTAGGTTGCTGCTGGGGTATTATAGGTTCCCAGATGTGAAATATATATGTTTGAAGGTTGTGAGGAAGATGTTTTGATGTGTAGCTTTGCACTATGGTGTGCATGTGTCTGTATCTCTCTCTTGCTGGGTTTGCAAACATAGCTTTCTGCTTTATCAGTGTTTTGTGCTTTAAGGTTTTTGGGATATTTTTTCCCTGTCTACGAATATATGAGTTATCCTGCCCATTCATTAACATACTGTTTTGCACCTCTCAATATATATATATATATATATATATATATATATATATATATATATATATATATATATATATATATATATATATACATACGTGTAAGCTATATATAACGGGTGGCAGAATATGGTCACCGTTTTCAATTAATTCCCAATATTTTTCGTAGATTTGTCAAACAAAAAACCCTTCCGTCTCTAATGATCAATCAAGACTTTTGTGGCGATATTGACAATATGGCTGCTGGAGGAGGGAGAGGTGTGTGTTGCAAACGTGTCTGGTTGCAAATATTGCACCTGCGAAAGTGTACCCCACCCCCTCCCTGCCCTACAAAGGGGTTGGGGGTGATGGATGGTAATGGGTGGTGATGGGTTGCAATATATTCCCTGATGAGTCAGATGAAAATGATTGATTGGTTGTGATTGTGATGGGTCAAGTGAGGGCCACGTACAGCACAACCCTGAGGTTATAGTTGTGTTAGATTGTTGTTGATGGGTTGGTGATGATAATGGTACAGCTGATGCGAAAGGAAATGGTACTAAGTGGATGTAGTAGTGGTAATAGTAGTTGTAGTAGTAGTAGTAGTAGTGGTAGTAGTAGTAGATAGTGGTAGTGGTGTTAGTAGTAGTAGTATTAATAGTCGTAGTAGTACTAGTAGTTGTAGTAGTAGTGGTAGTAGTAGCAGAAGTAGGAACAGTAGTGGTAGCAGTAGGTATGGGAGTGAGTCATTACATAATCACAGTTTCAGTGGGGATAAACCAGGTGTATCATTATATAGATTTAAACATTAACGTAATTAAGTCTTGATATATCCATATGACCTTTATATATGATCAAGGTTAGGATATATTTACGGAAAGTTTATTAAAAGTTAGAATTTTTGTTCCTGCAGAATTGTGGGTCGCGCTTATTAAATACAGGACTGGGTATTGTATTCCCAAATGTGAACGAAACTCACAAATAAAGATGAAGCATTTTTAAAGTGAACGATCCAATTTTTTTTTATATATATATATTTCACATTGGAAGTTCCAGTCACGGATGAAAGTCCACATCAAGGTCGGGACTTAATTGAAATATAGTGAGGTTAATGAAAGGGAAAAGAAGAAGAGACAGAAGGAAAGTATATACGAATTTTGGAAGAAGTGAAAAATCTGTCTTTGAAAATGTCAGGTTATAGGAAAGACATGGGAGGGAGGGTAGAGTGTTGCACAGCTTCCAGGTGTAAGGAAATATATGTGTATTTCTTTGTAGCTCTGTCTTGTTGACAACTCTTTCCCACCCTTCATACGTTATTGTTTTGAGGTAAGTACCTGCCCCTTGACGCTCACACAGTTATTGGCTGGAAAGAAAATTTCCTTCAGCTTTCGAAAAGCTGTGACATCACAGTGACGTCAGAGGTCAGGCAGATGACCCTCCACGTACAATCTGGGGTTCCCCCCAGAAGTCTCCCGGACGTCACCTATCTCATCAAACTTTTCTCTGGGGAGGGCATCACAGTGCCATACTCAGTCTCTGGCCAGACCAGGCTGCGTCTCAATCTCTCGGGCATCTCTCTCTTTAGGAACTTTCAACGCCTCTCAAATCTCTTAAGAGATCAGAAGTCTTTCTGGGGGAGTTTCCATCCTCCGCCTCATCTTCCGTCCAGTGAGTCGTGTCTCCGGGGGAACTTCAACGCCCCCTTAGATCTTGCTTCTTGGGGATGGTTAGGGTGGGGGGGGGGGGGGGGGGGCGTTCTCACGTACCCTGTGTCCAGATCAGTCTGTCTGGGGGGGTGGCTGAGACACACCATTAGGTCTCGGGACGTGTCGTCAGGTATGAAGGAAGACGTTCGGAACTCAGACCGCCACAGACCAGTGGGTCCTTGTGAGGTTGTTTGTGGCGGAAGGTATCACAAACTGTGACCCAGGGTCAGTGTGGTGTGACCACACACACAACCCTCACTGTCGTCCCTCATTCCCTGAAGCAATCAGGCATCTCTTCAGGGGGACACCCCCCCCCAACCCCCCCGAGCCCTAAATCCCATTTTTCCCACCGACTCTCTCCTCCTCCTCCTCCTCCTCCTCCTCCTCCTCCTCCTCCTCCTCCTCCTCCTCCTCCTCCCCCTTCTTCTTCTTCTTCTTTGAGGCTTTGCCTCCCTTGCTTTCACTCTCCAGTACTATGTATTGTATCCTAGTGTGCGTATGTTTCTCTCTCTCTCTCTCTCTCTCTCTCTCTCTCTCTCTCTCTCTCTCTCTCTCTCTCTCTCTCTCTCTCTCTCTCTCTCTCTCTCCCCCTCCCGCTAAACACAGGCCACCGATCATTATTCTACCGGGAAGTTGAGCGGTTGTACCTCTCCCTGCAGGAGGGTTCCCAGGGGCAGCTGGTCAGGCCTGCTGGAGGAGGAGGAGGAGGAGGGCGAGGAGCCGGCGGCCACCGTGCCTTCCATGTTATCATGTTTAGCCCAGGATGACGTCATTGTTTACGCCTTCTCTATGACGTCATGGACACCGCCTCTCGCGGATGCCAGGCTCGAACCCCCGCCTCATGGTGCGCCAGCGTGCATCTCTGCCGTTATGTACAGAACACGTCTTTAGCGGGTGCCAGTCCGGTACCTCGTGCTGAACACGTTTCTGTAGGGTACAGAACACGTCCCTCCGAGGTACGGAACACGTCCCTCCGAGGTACGGAACACGTCCCTCCGAGGTACAGAACACGTCCCTCCGAGGTACGGAACACGTCCCTCCGAGGTACGGAACACGTCCCTCCGAGGTACAGAACACGTCCTTAACAGACACTAATCACTTTATCATTTTGATAAATTGAGATTTTCTCTGGTTTTTGTTTATCGTAAATGGACTGGTTAGTTAATGTTCCTCATCCGTAGTAAACCCGTCTGTAACGTGTATTGACGTTTATTTTCTATTGTTTCCCCAGACGTTTTCCTTGTGGAATCATGAAGAGGTTGGTTGTTGTCGAGTGACGAGGTAAAGAACAAGTCCCAGACACGTACTGAACACGTTTTCTCTTCTAGAACGTGAACCCGTTTTCTCCCGGTAATGAATTAGTTCTTTTAAGTTGAGGCGGCAGCGTCTACATGAATGGCACACGTTCCTGCCCGGTAGTGAACACGTCTGGGGAGTATCGTGAACAGCTCTCATTCTGGAAACAGTCCAGTTGGGGTTGTTCCAGGTGATTGTCTTCTCCAGTAAATACATGTCTCGTGTGAATAAACCATGTCCTTCAAGATAGGCAATGGTTTACCATGAATACACAGAGGAACTAACACAACCTTTGTCTCGGTGGGAAAACAGAAATAAAGAAAAAATGAAAACCTTTTAGACACGACGGTACGACCCTTTGACACGACGGTACGACCTTAGACACGACGGAACGACCCTTAGACACGACGGTACGACCCCTAGACACGACGGTACGACCCTTAGACACGACGGTACGACCCTTAGACACGACGGTACGACCCTTAGACACGACGGTTCGACCCTTAGACACGACGCAATATATTTTGGGTATGATGGCCTAGTCTTAAAATGTTTGTCAATGATAAGGTCGATACGTCTAAAAGTGATATATATATATATATATATATATATATATATATATATATATATATATATATATATATATATATATATATATACTTTGTCGCTGTATCCCGCGTTAGCAAGGTAGCGCAAGGAAACATGAATTGCCCAACCCACCCACATATGTACCCATGTATATACATACACGTCCACACACGTACGTATACATACCTATACATTTCAACATACATCTGTGAGAATTTTCAAGGGTAACCATGGACCATTAAACCAGGTAAAGAAATAACCATAAGAAACTTGTGGAATAGATGAGAAGGAAGAATATAAGAAACAAAGACAATGATAAAATGGCTGCAGAAAAACATCGGACATATTGGGTATTGTAGATGTATTTGCATGAAGGAACAACATGTGAACCCAGGTCAGGAATATCTGGTGTTGACCCCCTGCCCGGCCGCCTCCACCACGGTCCAACCCCCAGGGTCTGGTACTGGGTTCAACCCCAGGGTCTGGTACTGGGTTCAACCCCAGGGTCTGGTACTGGGGTCAACCCCAGGGTCTGGTACTGGGTTCAACCCCAGGGTCTGGTACTGGGTTCAACCCCAGGGTATGATCCAGGGGTCAACCCCAGGGTGTGGTGCAGGGGTCAACCCCAGGGTGTGGTGCAGGGGTGAACCACAGGGTGTGGTACTGGGGTCAACCCCAGGGTGTGGTACTGGGGTCACCCTCAGGATCTGGTACTGGGGTCAACCCCAGGAGCATAATGCCATGTATGGCACTACTGACTTTGTAACTATACACAATGAAACTACTTGACGTGTAAGGTAACGACCTTTGAGCAGGTGTGCATGACTCGTAGGTACAGTGGCCTGGCCCTGGACCTGAGCAGTAAAGGTCAGGTCAGGTCAGTAGAGCACCTTCCTACCTACTTCGTCTGAAGAAGAAAATGCTTTTCAAAGATCGTAGATGCGAGCGGGGTTCGCGGAGGCCCCTTCCCTCACATGAGCCCATCTAGACCTCGTAAAATGTCCAGTAATTACCATGTATGGTTAGTGGGAACTTCTACACAAATTATATCATTCATTTTCGATTTTATGTATCGCTTACATACTTTACGATCGATGTCTTTATTACATAGTTACCGAAATTGATGAACTCGTCTAGATTTGTAAAACAAACAGACAGTCTTTACTTCATAGTTTATCTGTGTATTTATTAAAGACGATATTCAGTTTCAGTCAGTATTAATTGATGTGTATAAAAGTACGTTCATAGAATTCTGTACTTCACTCAACAGTTGAACAGTTAATATCTTCATATTACTGAAAAAGCAATTATTACTATACAAACACTTGAGCACGATTGCATCAGTTACTGCTCAGGTTGACTGGAGAAATATTAGTAAATAACAAGATATATCTGCGATAATTGCGTCTGTTGTAAAAAAAAAAAAATGGATATGTTATGATAATCATTGAATATTACGACATAATAATGTAGATATAAACCATGGGGGCTTTAAGTAATTACTCTGTCATGATAATTAAAAACTTTGCAAGGTTTTACTCCTGATTAAAAGCATTATACTTAGCAAGGGTTTAATGGTATCAGGATTATTTATAAGACTTGAGTATGATATGGATTAGGTTGGTGGTTGTAACTTGACGTTGACGTGTTTAATGAACTTCGCTGTTGATGTGTCCTGAAGCCGAAATAACAATGCATCCTGCTCGCTTTCTATGATAATGGTTGGCTCAGAGTAACTACTGGTGTGTAGCATATCGACACACCAGCTGAGGTAACACTGGTGTGTAGCATATCGACACACCAGCTGAGGTAACACTGGTGTGTAGCATATCGACACATCAGCTGAGGTAACACTGGTGTGTAGCATATCGACACACCAGCTGAGGTAACACTGGTGTGTAGCATATCGACACACCAGCTGAGGTAACACTGGTGTGTAGCATATCGACACACCAGCTGAGGTAACACTGGTGTGTAGCATATCGACACACCAGCTGAGGTAACACTGGTGTGTAGCATATCGACACATCAGCTGAGGTAACACTGGTGTGTAGCATATCGACACACCAGCTGAGGTAACACTGGTGTGTAGCATATCGCCACACCAGCTGAGGTAACACTGGTGTGTAGCATATCGACACACAGCTGAGATAACACTGGTAGTGTAGCATATCGACACACTAGCTAATGTAACACTGGTGTGTAGCATATCGACACATCACATCAGCTGAGGTAACACTGGTGTGTAGCATATCGACACATCAGCTGAGTTAACCAGGAGAATTTGGTTGGGTAGAAGTTGGGTTTGCACAACCATGTCGACGATCATGATTGTGTGTTGTGTAAAGCTGTCTGTGTGTTTGCTCAAGGCGCCCGGGACCATCTTGGCTCACACTGCAAGACAGAGGTATGGAGGATGGCGGCGCCTCTAGTTACCGGAGGAAGAGGAAGAAGAGGAGGAGGGAACTCTTGGTCGTCTTACCTAACCTCCCCTCTCTCGTCCCTCCTTCCCTCAAACACGACGATACGACCCTTGAGCACAACGATACGACCGTTGGGTACGATGGCCTGGCATTCTGACCTGACTCTAGAGGGCCTGGTCAAAGACCAGGCCAAAATGCCGAAGGGTCGTGCTGTCGCATCCAGGGGCCGCACCGCCGTGAGGGAGGACCTTAACATGGCCAGGGGCTTTGTTATGATGGTCGGTGGTGCGAGCCTCTCCCACCCAACTGTGGGTCCCTCTTTACCCCGACCTTCTGTGGGCATTTTAAAAAGTCACTTTGAAAACCAGAACGATTTTGTTTTTCTTGACTGTTTACCACAAGAAAGTTTAATTGGTTAACGATAAAACATCTTATGGGAGCGTGATGAAGGCTCGCGACGAACAGTGCAACGTAGGATGTTTAAGATAAAGCTGAATTGAATATCAAAGATGGAAGAGAAGGCAGTGCAATAATTGTAAGAGAATTGGATATAAAAGATGGAACAGGACGTGATGTCAGAATTGGAACAGATTATTACAAAGTTTACAAACAAGTTTAGATCGATAGCGGCTTCGTAGACGGAGAAACTCGTAGAAAAGAAAAAAAAAAAGATTCCTCGACAATGAAATTATTTCTGATCATATTTGAAAAGGTTGGAAGCGAATTTCTCAAAGTTCACCATGTTCACAGTGCTACTTAAGCCTCCATGTCATCAGAAAGCGACGCAGGTATGCAAATAAAGTGATTCATAGTGAATGACTCCCCAGGAGTGAGGGCTGCACGGCGGCACAGTACTAAGAACAAATGAGCCACCTCACATTCCCTCTGCTGGACCGACGGAATAATGTAATGCTCGCGGAATATTTTTAGATGATGTGTCTACTGTGTAGCTACCAGTCCCCTGTGGCCCAGTCAGCCAGTTACTGAGAATCGCAGTCACACAGCCTACCAGATAAAGACACAGTTGGAATAGGTAAAAAGAAGCAAAGAAAACTGAAAGCAACAGACAAGAATATGTTATCCTAAGGTAATTTCGACAACGCCTTTCTTCAGGAGAATCCTGAAGAACATGTTGTCGAAACGAGAAGAAGAAAATCGAACCAAACCTCTTCCTTTCAGGTCTCTTTTCTATTCGTTTTTTTTTCTACCATTTGTCTCTGTGGATAACACTTACCCAGTCAGAATACTTGTCTTGTTACAGTTACTATGTTACTCTCCCGCACACCGCCCCGACATCTGGCTCACCCAGAGCTACCTTTCAGCCGAGGACCTCATAACCCATCCACAAGGGCCCTCGAACTCAGAGAGTCCCATCAGCCATCTAAAGCCCTTGTAGTCCAAGGGTTTGCGAGACTATCCAAAGGCTCCTCAGTCACCCAAAGGTTTATCAGCCACCAAAAGAGCCCATTACACACCCAAGGTTCAGTAATCCAAAGGCCCACCAGCCATCCAAGGCCCCGTGAACCACTGAAAGACCACGATGATCCACGGGTCAAACAACCACCGATGCCCCCTGAATATTCAAGGGCCAACCAACTACTGAAAATCCTGAGTATCCAAAGATTCAGCGACCCCTTAGTGCCCCTGTGATGCAAGGGCTGAGCAACCCCTCAAGGGCTCTGGTCCTGCAGGTGGTCAGGGTTAGGCAGTGTACCAATCCGGATATTGACTTAGGGGCGCTTGTGACCCTTAATATGGCCTTCATTGGGAGGAGGGGGGCAGCATGAAGGAAGATAAGAAAATACAGGAGTACAACTCTGGAAAAGTACAAGATTCAGTAAAGGAAGAAAGGGGAGGAGGAAAGAAGACAAGCGACGTAGGAAGAGAGTAGCGAAGCGAGTAATGAGGAAAGAGAGAGACTGGGAGGAGGAGGAGGAGGAGGAGGAGAAGGCTAGACATAAATTGGTGGTTGTTGCTCTGAGTGAGGCTCCGTCTCTGATTGTACTTGGGCCCCACCGTTTATCTGTGAGACCAAGCTGTGTGGCCAAGCTGAGACCAAGCTGTGTGGCCAAGCCGTGTGGCCAAGCTGTGAGAGTAAAGTGTGAGGCCAGAACGTGTCCTCACACTGTGCAGCCCCAGCCCCGGCCTTGTGACTGGGTTGCATGACAAAATATTTAATGGCCCGTCTTTCGTAGGGGATAAAACTGGGGAACACAACACCATTCCTGATAGTCGACCTATTAAGGTTAGGTGGATGTGAGGGAGGGGCGGCGGCTGATAGTGTGGCAGGACCTGCATGAGGGAGGCTTCATGTACGTGGGAGTGCCTGTCGTGGAGTGTGTGGGGGGGAAATTACTGTGGACATAAGAGGCGCCCATATGAGGTGGGGTAGACTCATGTTGGGGTAGACTCATAGGGTATGTTCATATGGGGGAATACCTTTCATGGAAAAATGAATAATGTATGTGTATAAATATGTGGGACACGTGTGTGTGTGTGTGTGTGTGTGTGTGTGTGTGTGTGTGTGTGTCGGGGGGGGGGGGGGGGGAACCTAGCTACTCCACTTCCTGGGTGTTGTTATTTAGTCTCTACAACATCATAACATAACAGCACCACAACCTGTTGGTCTCTACGCCACCATAGAGATAACCAAGTCTCTTTGGTCTCCTCCTGTGTTTGTTCGTGTGTCTCTGTGTCCACAGAAGGAAAAGGAAAAAAAAGATATACTCTATATCTACACTAGGATTGACGTGCGAGTGTAAGGGAGTTATTTTGATCTCATAGGATCAAAGGTGAGTGGGTTGTTAGTGCAATTAAGTCGGCGCTCGAGGACGGGCCTGCCTCTCCTGCAGGAGTAGATGGCGGACTCGGCCACGATCCCTCCTGAAGCTGGACCCCGGTACCGGTACTGCCTCTCCATCCCCGGTACTGGGGTACCGGTACTGCCTCTCCATCCCCGGTACTGGGGTACCGGTACTGCCTCTCCATCCCCGGTACTGGGGTACCGGTACTGCCTCTCCATCCCCGGCACTGGGGTACCGGTACTGCCTCTCCATCCCCGGTACTGGGATACCGGTACCGGGGTTGCTCAGCGCTCGACAAGGTGGGAGCAAGACGGTGAGCTGGGGTGAGTGAACACCTCCTCCCCCCCGGCCATGGTAGGGCAGCACCAGGTCATGACCCGTCAGTGAGGGTCATGTGTACCCCGGGTCACAGCTGTGATGCACAACCCCAACACAAGTTAGTGCTTGTGTGTGTGTGTGTGTGTGTATCGAGCAACCGTCTTCCCACAGCCGGGCATCGAACCCAGCCATTGGGTAAGAAGTCAGCGATGCTAAACACGACAAGAAATTTTATTTCATTTTTTCTAATAAAAAGATGGGGGAAGAGGGAGGGGAGGGGGTCATTACTTATCCATTAGAATTTTTTCGATAAATTGCAGGTATGATATTGGAACGTACATCGGGACATTACTCCTGTTCGTCACGGCTGATGTTACGACCGTTATGGAAAGTGGGTCCAGGTAACACATGTGGCCTGGTGACGGTGTACAGAAGTTGTGTTGTGTGTGTGTGTGTGTGTGTGTGTGTGTGTGTGTGTGTGTGTGTTATGGGATAGAACTTTACAGTAATGGTGCCCCATCTCTTATCTTTGTATATATGTACCATATCTTCACTCCTACATGGCACACACACACACACACACACACACACACACACACACACACACACACACACACACACACACACACGGGAACAACAGGAGAAGGGAAAATTCTTCATGCTAGCATATTTCACCCCTGACTTGTGAGCAACTGGGCGTACAGCTGCAGATGGTGATCACCCCCACCCCATCACCCACGCCCCCACCAACCCTCCCACGCCCGTCGAACCGCGCGCCTTCCCTCTCCCCATGATGGGCGTGGATGTGGGAGGGTATGGGCGCCGGGGCGTTGGCCAACCCACTATAACAAGCATAACGCAAGGAATGGCAGACCTTAATGGGCTCAAGTAACTACCAGCGACCTGTGATAACCACTTGTTTGTTTGTGGTTATTTCTGAACAGCCGTTACCCTAACTGCTGATGGCCGCCACACACGACCTCACAGAGCGACCGACAATCACTACACCATATCCTCACTTACTGCAAACAACCTCCACATGACCACAAACAACCAACAAAAACAAACAAAGGAATCATAAGAACCCACTAACGCCCCCTGTAAACACGGCTCTTTACAAACACCAATCAAAACTTTCCTAAAAATAAATATGTAAAATTCACAACTCGAAATTTTTTTTCCTTAAAAAAAAAAAAAAAGATGTAAAAAAATCAGCAGATGGAACTCCTCTTCGAACTCTCTCACTCTCCCCCGCTCCCTCCTCCGCCTCCACCCCGCCTCTCCCCCTCACTCCCCAGCCAGGATTCTGCTCCTCATTTTACTCCTGATTGGGCATCCTGAGGTCTGGGGAGATGATCCCGAGGGAACGGGTGGGAGTGTGGGGGGGTTATGTGGGAGTGAGTGTTTGGGGGAGATTGTTGTGGGAGCTGTTGTGGAGGCATGTGGGTATACAGGTTGTGAGCAGCTTGTTGTGGTGGGAAACGTTGCGACTAACCGGAAGGAAAAGTCGTATGGAAATCGGGAATGGGGTAGACAACATTTGAAAGAAAACGGAAGACGTACAGTTACTTTCATTATAATATGTATACATTACATGTATTTAGTACAACTGCAGTGTTCATGTGTACATCACATATATTTAGTACAACTGTTGTGTTCATGTTTACATTACGTATTTTGTACAACTGTAGTGTGCATCACATATGTAGTACAACTAGTGTTCATGTGTTCATCACATATATTTAGTACAACTGTAGTGTTCATGTGTTCATCACACGTATTTAGTACAACTGTAGTGTTCATGTGTTCATCACACGTATTTAGTACAAATGTAGTGTGTTCATCCCAAGGCTCAGACTGATATCGTGTTTGTTGTCATAAGCGGCCTGTGTGTGTGTGTGTGTGTTCTGGAGAACTGATGTAGATTATGTAATAAGACCAAGTAGGCGCACCACGCAATATAAAAACAACCTTTATCAAATCATGTCACCTCCGCACTGCGGGACCTGTGAATTATAGCGAAGCAATTACCAACTGATTGAATTCCGTGGTTTTTCCGCCCTGAGAATGTCACTCTGTGTTTGATTTCCTGCCTTGTGACTTGCTGCAAATATGGAGACTTCCAGGCCGGACGCTTGGAAGCACCCGTGTGCCGGGGAGAGAGAGAGAGAGAGAGAGAGAGAGAGAGAGAGAGAGAGAGAGAGAGAGAGAGAGAGAGAGAGAGAGAGAGAGGTATGGTCCATCAAAGAGGAGAGGAAGCAGTCGGTGTTTTAAAGTGCTGGAGTGAAGGGCGTCATCGAGGACACACTCGGGTATTTTGATCTGCAGTTCTGTACGCGCGCGCGCGAGAGAGAGAGAGAGAGAGAGAGAGAGAGAGAGAGAGAGAGAGAGAGAGAGAGAGAGAGAGAGAGGGGGGGGAGCGTGATTGGAAATTCACAACAATAAGAACTCCTCTTCTTCCATAAGTAAGGCATGACAGTTATAACCAGTGTTAACAAGTCTTGGATGCTCCCCTGACCCCCACATCTGTGCCACACCTCCACCTCTGCGATGGGCCATAGTATAGAAGGCCCTTGCTGTATGTGTCACACATGTATCTATAGATGGCCCTGGCTATATGTGTAACAGGTCTATCGTTTTTTTCTGTCTTCACATTTCATTATTATTATTATTATTATTATTATTATTATTATTATTATTATTATTATTATTGTTGTTGTTGTTGTTGTTGTTGTTATTATTATTTGTTCTTGCCTTTACTTGCCCTCATGTACATGTTACCTTACCCACCATAGTTTCTTTCCTACTTTGCTATCCTCACTCCCTCTCTCCTATATCTTCTCATTCTCCCTCTTAACCTCATCCCTACCTCCCGTTTTCTTCCCCTATAAAGATCTCTGTACCGTCATGATAGAAAAAGATACACGGAGGAAAAACATGACTGCAGATTCAGGGGTCTGTAACGAGGCTGTCTTTTAGAATATTCCCATCCGTCTGCTATTTATTTCTTCATTAAAGATATACTTTACGTCATTGTACTTTGAGGTAGATATACTTTATGTCTTTGTACTTTGAGGTAGCTATATAGTAAATATCCACTTGTTATATTTTCGTGTTCGGGCGCTGGGTTCAGTGTCTCTCGCCCACTTCTGTGTACATATTATCTTTACCTTTAATTATTATGAGTCTGTTATTACTGGTTATACAACATCAGTAGACTTACTCCTTACATCATCATTAACTCACTATCACTCAGGGCCTCACCATACTACTCAGCAGGTCATCACCATCACTCAGGGCCTCACCATACTACTCAGCAGGTCATCACCATCACTCAGGGCCTCACCATACTACTCAGCAGGTCATCACCATCACTCAGGGCCTCACCATACTACTCAGCAGGTCATCACCATCACTCAGGGCCTCACCATACTACTCAGCAGGTCATCACCATCACTCAGGGCCTCACCATACTACTCAGCAGGTCATCACCATCACTCAGGGCCTCACCATACTACTCAGCAGGTCATCACCATCACTCAGGGCCTCACCGTGGACGGGCTTGCATACCATTACCATTCATAGATCAGCCTCGCCAAGATCCGCCTGTCAACGCTCCCTCACCGCCGCCACCGCCATCTGTCGCCATCGACGCGCCGTCGCCGCCGAGGTGTGGGGGGGGGGGGGGGAGGTTAGGTACTGCCACTATGGCTCCTCGCTTGTGGTGATGGGTGGAGGGGTGATGGGGAATGGGGGGTGATGGTTGAGGCTCTGGCGTCAGTTGTCCGTCAACCGATCATGATCCTGTGACACTTCCTCTTCGAGGGCGGCAGCTGAACGGCCACTCTCTCTCTCTCTCTCTCTCTCTCTCTCTCTCTCTCTCTCTCTCTCTCTCTCTCTCTCTCTCTCTCTCCTCAAGAAGCGACTCATCACCAGCGAGCTGCCAACCATCGTTAGCTCGCGTTGTGATTCACCCACCATTAAGTCATCCTGACGCCCGTGCGACACGACTGAAGCGTACCTTGCTCAGGTCCCGCTCGTACCGTCTGTTTACATTGTTGTAGAACATGGGTGGTGGAAATCCTCGTGAAGAAATGACCTCTCATTATGGAGGGGTTGTGGTTGAGTTATGATCGTCATCTGCCTACCAACCTAACCTTCAATGTTATTAAATTCATCACTGTTTCATTTGCATAGTGGGTGTTCGTGACTATTAGTTATTATTATTATTATTATTATTATTATTATTATTATTATTATTATTATTATTATTACTACTATATAGCAAGTCACAAATAATGGTAGCAACATCACTGTCATGCTTATGATGATGATGTGTGTGTGTGTGTGTGTGTGTGTGTGTGGAAAAGGCTGGATCATGCAGTGCAGTTTTTACTATCATAATCTTGTTATACTTTTATATGAAGGTTTAAGTTAAGCTCGTATGGAACATGTTAGAGGTAAGTCTAGTTTTCGTTGATATTGTTAAGGGG
Organism: Panulirus ornatus; assembly: GCF_036320965.1. Lineage (NCBI taxonomy): Eukaryota > Metazoa > Arthropoda > Malacostraca > Decapoda > Palinuridae > Panulirus > Panulirus ornatus. The sequence continues at coordinate 2,449,193 of NC_092239.1, forward strand.
ATGATGATGATGATGAGGTGTTTACCCTCACAACCTCATAGATGCCTCATCCCATCTGTCATGTTCCTGACCTGGTTGTCTAACCCTGAACTGAGGAGCCCAGGTAAACCCGAACTGAGGAGGCCAGGTAAACCCGAACTGAGAAGCCCAGGTAAACCCGAACTGAGGAGGCCAGGTAAACCCGGACTGAGGAACCTAGGTAAACCCGAACTGTGCATAGTGTCTTGTTGGTAGTAACAACCTGTGGTATTTAACTTGTACATAATGATCTCTGGCATAGAGTAACCACAAGCTCAACAGTCCATAGTTATTTTGAAACCAAGTTCATATATATATATATATATATATATATATATATATATATATATATATATATATATATATATATATATATATATATATATGACCCTTAATGTAGCGAGAGTGTGCATGATCGAATCATCTTAAAGACCTGACTGAAGAAGGTGTTCAGAATAATTTGATTGATGGCTGGGTCTCGGCGACGACCGTAAATACCCTGGCATTTGGCATGGGTTGGGGCTCAGCAGACCATCAACAAACAACACATCCCACATCACACAAAGCTCACACCTCCACCAGAGCGACGAGAGCCAGCGCACCTCACTGCACGGGTCACCTGTGTGCCATCAATGACGCCCCCGAGTGAAGGGTTTGTCATAGATAAGAGCCCGTGTCTGCCTGGCTGGCGGATCTTGTGTGTGTGATGTGGCGGTGGTTGGTGAGCCGGAGCGGCCGTGATTGGCACGCCTGGCCAGGCCAAAGGTAAACAAACATACATTGAGCAGTCGTGACGTCACCAACATGGCCACTCATGTAAATGCCAAGAAAAGGTAATGTGGTCTCCATTTTCCGGGTTGTTTATGGTAACGCATTTTTGCAGACAGGAATCAGTAAACAAGGAGTGAAAAACACACTGAAATGTTTCATTTTCACGCTGAAGGGGGGAAAGATCTATGTATCTGGGCGGCGATGATTGGTGCGACATTATTGAGCTGGGAAAACTTTGGAATTCGCATCGAATTTTGTGAAATTAGATTTATTTCGGTGTCACCAGATCTGGTAAACGTAACGCATAAACAAAGATATTCCTGTTTAGAAAATCCCTGTTAATTCTCATGTTAATATTCCACGAGTATTATGATATACAACACTGCTGCTATATTCTTTATTCCACGCCTTAATATATCTACATATCACATATTTTTATATATATATATATATATATATATATATATATATATATATATATATATATATATATATACATGTGTGTGTGTGTGTGTGTGTGTGTGTGTGTGTGTGTGTGTTATATATGCATTTTAATCTCAGTACGTATATATATATATGTACATGTTTACCTTCACCACACCTGATGTGGCCATGCCGGGTGGATGTCGTGAGGTTGTGTGCTTTACTAAACCCTGAGCAGATGTTCTCACTGTGTAACGTTCCTCTCACACCATCTTGCTCTACCCTCAGGTAAGTGCGTCTTCCGTGGCGACCTCCTGGGATTCGACCTGGCATACTCAAGATGGACGTCTTGGTGAGTGTTACTTTGACATTTTTGCTTGCCTGTTGATTTCTCCAGAATATCTATACTGTCATACTTACGTACGTGTATGTACGAACAGGAACACACACACACACACACACACACACACACACACACACACACACACACACACACACACACACACACACACACAAACCACTACCAGTCTTCTTAAACAAGACGTTTGAGGACCATATAAGAACACATCACAAACCAGGATATTTTTTTCCCCTAAATACTTCTGTCCAGCCAATACCTATCGTGGTGTGTTTGATGAAGGATAAATGTTACTTCCTCCTCCTCCTCCTCCTCCTCCTCCTCCTCCTCCTCCTCCTCCTCCTCGTCTGAAAATGCTAAGCTCACGCGACCAAACAGGACAAATGAAAGTACACACAGAATTATCCTGTGGGGGAATTCTTAACGCGGACCAATTTTCTTGAATTTTACCGGAGAGACTAACTCGAGGGGAGGGGTCCCACACCCAGCCAGAACCCACCACCCCCGGCCCAGGAAGACACCTTCCTCCTCCTCCCCCCCCCTCCCCTGCAGTCCCCCCCCCCTCCCCTCCCTCCTCCTTCGCCACCTCTTTTTTGATTGGGTACTAAAACGGGTGTGGGGAGGGGGGGGGGAGAGGAGGTGGGGTAGAACAGAAGCCATATTAGAGAAGCGAGAAATGATATATGGTGTACCACGGTGTGTGTGTGTGTGTGTGTGTGTGTGTGTGTGTGTGTGTGTACAGGAAATTTACTGGTGTGTGTAAAAGTGTGTGGTTTGATGAACGCGTATTGACGGATTTCCTTGAATTACTTTCCCTGATGGTCACCTTTGTGTTACGTTACAACGGCCATGATGATCCTGGTGGTCAGTATGAGGTTGGTCAGGTCACTGACACGTTTGGCTGGGACGGCTTCCACGAAGCTGGCCACCATGATTAGAAGAACACACACACACACACACACACACACACACACACACACACACACACACACACACACACACACATGTGAGTCGAAAGAAAATTGGAGGTGGTGATGTGTTTGGCCCAGGCGAGGCAGGTAGGGTCCGTGTGACACCGACTCATCTGACGCTGACACACGCCTCACGAGAGCAAGGCCAGGAAGCATGACCTGTAGCCTCGTGAAGTATGACCTGTAGCCTCGTGAAGTATGACCTGTAGCCTCGTGAAGTATGACCTGTAGCCTCGTGAAGGTTAGGCACATCACGTATGTGATGACCTATATTGCAAGCTTAACTGAAGCTTTCCTGACCCATCGCCCCGAACCACACACTTGATGGCAACATTGTAAACCGCTTCATGTACATTTCTGTATAACAATTTGTCCACATACACAGTAGTGTATGACTGTCGTACCACTCACCTTCATTGAGGCCAGTTTAGTGTGAAATCTCCCACAATTACTTATACATCATGGACCTTAAGGAGTTAGTAATTTGCTCTTTACTCAAGAGTGCATTTCTATTGAATGAGATATTGATGAAGTGCACATATATACGAAGCTCATGTTGTAGGAGTGCAGGGTTCGAACCCCACATCCCCTGAAGTAGACCAGCTACCTCGTTCTTATTGTTGTAGTTTGAAAAGATAATTCGTACTTACCAAGACCCAGCAGGATGAGGACCAGGCTCAGTCGTAGGGGCTTCATGGTGGCGTGGGCGTGGGCGTGGATGTGGGCGTGGGTGTGGGCGTGAGGCCTCAGACTGGTGTTGGTGGCAGGGTATAGGAGGACCTCCTCGCCCGACACATGCCTGACGAAGGCCTCCCCTCACCACCACCACTCCTCCTCCTCCTCCTCCTCCTCACCACCACTGTGGTACACTCGGTCAGTTCCAGCCCAAAAAAGATTCCAAGGAAATTCAATTTTGACGTCCAAACTTCCTTCACAGTTTGCGGTCGGCGGTTCCTGACGCTTTCAAATCAGTGTTACGGTTCACAGACAGACACACAGACACACACAATTACTTTTCTATTGTTGTTCTCTATTTTTTTGTATTGACTGTCCAATGTAAATATTTCTCGTTCCTTCCAGAAAATCCTTTATGATGATTATTAGTGTACCAGTATTACTCTACATTTTCTTTAACACACGGTGGTCTGGTTCAGTAAAGTTAGACTCGTCCGTCTGTTTTTAATTCGTCTTTCACCATCTCCTATCCACACCGTAGCCTGGGTTCCAGGTTCCTCTCACTACTCATTATGGTGACCATTCAGCTCCACCTCCCCTGCGCAGCACCCCAGAGGCCCCCAGGATTTTTGGGGGCAGTGAGTGAGGCTGTGTGTGCTTGTAGTGTGTCCACGGTCCTTCACACCACACTCGATGTGGCTAGGGTACGTCCAGAAGCCACCACCAACACCAGTCAGGTCACTTCAGCAGCTGAAGATGAGCCCCTCAAGATGACCGGGTTGAGATACGTTAGGTTGCTGCTGTAGGTGTGTGTGTGTGTGTGTGTCTGGTGCCTCCCGAGCGATGTCTTGATCCCTCCTCACCCGAGAGCGACGAGCAGGCAGGCGTCGCCCACCCTCGACACTTCTGTGAAGAGAGAAAATAAATATCATACGTTAGTTATGGTGAGGTTTGGTGAGACCCGTGATCAACACTACCACTCTCCCGGCCTGACGTGGGGCAACAGGGGAACTCACGATGGTCCAACACCAGGATATCTGTAGTTAGAGAACAATGGAGTAATGCAGACGAAACTCCCCCCGTGACCCCCACCTCTCCCTCTGGCTCAACATTTAGCAGGAACAAAAATTAAAATAAAATGCTTAGAAAGGAACATTATGTGGTATGAGGAGAAATGTAGTGTCACAGAACGTCGGCAGAATGTTTGTGGGAATGTTACAGGGTCAGGTTAAGGTGTTGTGTGTCGTAATGATCATCTACCACACACACACACACACACACACACACACACACACACACACACAGTGAGGGCACCATTAGGTGGGACTGATTATGGGTTCAGGGTGCCGTTCCAATTTGCCAGTCGCTTCATAAAAGACATGTGAACTGAGCCAGACTTTAGAAACCGCGCGCCAGTTTACCTGCTGTTTCAGAGAGGGTCTCCACTTGTAGTGAAAACTGTCTGGGTAATGAGGTGTGTGGTGAGGCGGGGAGGGGGGGGGAGGATGAGAAGGAATGGGGAGAGAGAGAGAGAGAGAGAGAGAGAGAGAGAGAGAGAGAGAGAGAGAGAGAGAGAGAGAGAGAGAGAGAGAGAGGGTTCTTCAATACAGGGATGAGGTCATCACGTGTTGGTCAGGTAGGGAATAGTTTGATAATGTCATTATGGATGACACTTGACCCCGGGGGTGGGGGGGGGGGGTCGAGCTCAGACGATACTACAAAGTAGTTCATGGCTCCAATGCTGATTTTATAGCGAGGATGGAAACATGGACGATCATTAACGACTCAACTACTAGTTAACTGAAGCAGTAGAGTAGACCCGAGTTAGTTTACCCTGACCTTATATGATCCCAGTGTGGGTGGACGTGAAGCAGAGTGGGGGAACGTGTCGTTAACGACCGAGGTCAAAGGTCAAGTAGACAGCAGGTTGACAGATGGGAGACCTTGACCAGCCATGTGCATGTATGCACAGGACGGGGTCATGGGAGGTGGTGGGTCACGAGGCGGGCAGGACCAGGAGAGGAGAAGGAAGACAAGAAAGAAGAGATAGAAAAGAAAAGAAAGAAGAAAAGAAAGAAGAGGAGCCAAAAGCTAAAGAAAGAAGGAAAGAGGAAAAGGAAGGAGAAAAGAAAAGAAAGAAAGAGAAAGAAGAAGAAGAAGAAGAAGAAGAAGAAGAAGAAGAATGTGTAGAAGATGTTATCCACCATCAGTGCCACACCCTCGTAGTCTGGATGGGTGATCGTCTTATACAGTTCTGTATATGTTTTAGCCTTATGTTCTCCCGGGCCGTCGTGGTAAGGCTCCCAGATGGTTCCTTCACCAGCCCTCCATCAGAACCATCTGAGTGGAGGAGGGAAGGGAGGTGGAACGGGAGGAGGGAGGGAGGGAGTGTGGAACAGTGGGTCGAGGGAGAGGGAGTAATGATAATGGTTTATCAACAGTGTAGGAAATTAAATCCAAGCTGTCCCCGATGATCTCTCTCTCTCTCTCTCTCTCTCTCTCTCTCTCTCTCTCTCTCTCTCTCTCTCTCTCTCTCTCTCTCTCTCTCTCTCTCTCCTCCTCCTGGTAGGCAGCCATCGACCAGGGAGGCAACGTACCCCCCCCCCCCCCCCCCCATCGCCCAGGTAACGGGAAGGTTGATGACGGATGAGCACTGACCCCAGCCAGCACTGTACTGCAGTGGCTGTCAAGTTCCCCATTCCCTGGGGACAGGTTGCAGCCTTGACTGTGTTTGCCTCATACACCCCACACACCACACACACACACACACGCACACACGCGTGTGGCCTGCTGGCATTCAGCCCACAGACATACAATCTCTCCATCTCTCACACTCAACACTCGACCACACACACCTCACACACCACTCTTTATGATGATTCAACTCTTAATACTTTTTCTTTGCGGTGGGCGCTACGCGCTGGCCCTTGCCTAGGGGGGGATAGTAGGGAGGTAGGCAGGTGGATAGGTACTTCCTCCCGCCTCTCATCCTTCCTGCCTCTCCTCTCTCCCCCCTCCTACCCCTCCGGGGTGTTGACGGAGGCTTCTGAGCGGCAAAATAATGAGTCGTCCACCTGTTGACTCTTGGGCCCAGAATCAAATTATTTAGGGATAACTCCCTATTACCACGCCAACTAGGGCAAATAGGGCCAGGAAATGGTGTGTGTGTGTGTGTGTGTGTGTGTGTGTGTGTGTGTGTGTGTGTGTATAGTGTGTGTGTGTGTGCGTGTATAGTGTGTGTGTGTGTGTGTGTGTGTGTGTGTGTGTGTGTGTGTGTGTAGTCATATTTTGGTCCAGCCTTGTTTGGATAGGCATTCGAATTGTACACTACACTTTCAAAATGGTGAATTCCAAAACCGTATTGAAAAAGATCGTTACAATACGTTTCCTCTTTCGTGATGCGTACCAACA
>NC_092239.1:2460819-2475819 GCF_036320965.1 Panulirus ornatus
GAGCTCCCCCTGGTGTGTGGAGGAAGAGCTCCCCCTGGTGTGTGGAGGAAGAGCTCCCCCTGGTGTGTGGAGGAAGAGCTCCCCCTGGTGTGGGGAGGAAGAGCTGTCCCTGGTGTGGGGAGGAAGAGCTGTCCCTGGTGTGGGGAGGAAGAGCTCCCCCTGGTGTGTGGAGGAAGAGCTCCCCATGGTTTGTGGAGGAAGAGCTCCCCCTGGTGTGTGGAGGAAGAGCTCCCCCTGGTGTGTGGAGGAAGAGCTCCCCCTGGTGTGTGGAGGAAGAGCTCCCCCTGGTGTGTGGAGGAAGAGCTCCCCCTGGTGTGGGGAGGAAGAGCTGTCCCTGGTGTGGGGAGGAAGAGCTCCCCCTGGTGTGTGGAGGAAGAGCTCCCCCTGGTGTGTGGAGGAAGAGCTCCCCCTGGTGTGTGGAGGAAGAGCTCCCCCTGGTGTGGGGAGGAAGAGCTGTCCCTGGTGTGGGGAGGAAGAGCTCCCCCTGGTGTGTGGAGGAAGAGCTCCCCCTGGTGTGTGGAGGAAGAGCTCCCCCTGGTGTGGGGAGGAAGAGCTGTCCCTGGTGTGGGGAGGAAGAGCTCCCCCTGGTGTGTGGAGGAAGAGCTCCCCCTGGTGTGTGGAGGAAGAGCTCCCCATGGTTTGTGGAGGAAGAGCTCCCCCTGGTGTGTGGAGGAAGAGCTCCCCCTGGTGTGTGGAGGAAGAGCTCCCCCTGGTGTGGGGAGGAAGAGCTGTCCCTGGTGTGGGGAGGAAGAGCTCCCCCTGGTGTGTGGAGGAAGAGCTCCCCCTGGTGTGGGGAGGAAGAGCTGTCCCTGGTGTGGGGAGGAAGAGCTGTCCCTGGTGTGGGGAGGAAGAGCTGTCCCTGGTGTGGGGAGGAAGAGCTCCCCCTGGTGTGTGGAGGAAGAGCTCCCCCTGGTGTGGGGAGGAAGAGCTGTCCCTGGTGTGGGGAGGAAGAGCTCCCCCTGGTGTGTGGAGGAAGAGCTCCCCCTGGTGTGTGGAGGAAGAGCTCCCCCTGGTGTGTGGAGGAAGAGCTCCCCCTGGTGTGTGGAGGAAGAGCTCCCCCTGGTGTGTGGAGGAAGAGCTCCCCCTGGTGTGTGGAGGAAGAGCTCCCCATGGTTTGTGGAGGAAGAGCTCCCCCTGGTGTGGGGAGGAAGAGCTCCCCCTGGTGTGTGGAGGAAGAGCTCCCCCTGGTGTGTGGAGGAAGAGCTCCCCATGGTTTGTGGAGGAAGAGCTCCCCCTGGTGTGGGGAGGAAGAGCTCCCCCTGGTGTGTGGAGGAAGAGCTCCCCCTGGTGTGTGGAGGAAGAGCTCCCCCTGGTGTGTGGAGGAAGAGCTCCCCCTGGTGTGTGGAGGAAGAGCTCCCCCTGGTGTGTGGAGGAAGAGCTCCCCCTGGTGTGTGGAGGAAGAGCTCCCCATGGTTTGTGGAGGAAGAGCTCCCCATGGTTTGTGGAGGAAGAGCTCCCCCTGGTGTGGGGAGGAAGAGCTGTCCCTGGTGTGGGGAGGAAGAGCTCCCCCTGGTGTGTGGAGGAAGAGCTCCCCCTGGTGTGTGGAGGAAGAGCTCCCCCTGGTGTGGGGAGGAAGAGCTCCCCCTGGTGTGTGGAGGAAGAGCTCCCCCTGGTGTGTGGAGGAAGAGCTCCCCCTGGTGTGGGGAGGAAGAGCTGTCCCTGGTGTGGGGAGGAAGAGCTCCCCCTGGTGTGTGGAGGAAGAGCTCCCCCTGGTGTGGGGAGGAAGAGCTGTCCCTGGTGTGGGGAGGAAGAGCTGTCCCTGGTGTGGGGAGGAAGAGCTGTCCCTGGTGTGGGGAGGAAGAGCTCCCCCTGGTGTGGGGAGGAAGAGCTCCCCCTGGTGTGTGGAGGAAGAGCTCCCCCTGGTGTGTGGAGGAAGAGCTCCCCCTGGTGTGTGGAGGAAGAGCTCCCCCTGGTGTGTGGAGGAAGAGCTCCCCCTGGTGTGTGGAGGAAGAGCTCCCCCTGGTGTGTGGAGGAAGAGCTCCCCCTGGTGTGTGGAGGAAGAGCTCCCCCTGGTGTGTGGAGGAAGAGCTCCCCATGGTTTGTGGAGGAAGAGCTCCCCATGGTTTGTGGAGGAAGAGCTCCCCCTGGTGTGTGGAGGAAGAGCTCCCCCTGGTGTGTGGAGGAAGAGCTCCCCCTGGTGTGTGGAGGAAGAGCTCCCCCTGGTGTGGGGAGGAAGAGCTCCCCCTGGTGTGTGGAGGAAGAGCTCCCCCTGGTGTGGGGAGGAAGAGCTGTCCCTGGTGTGGGGAGGAAGAGCTCCCCCTGGTGTGTGGAGAAGAGCTCCCCCTGGTGTGTGGAGGAAGAGCTCCCCCTGGTGTGTGGAGGAAGAGCTCCCCCTGGTGTGTGGAGGAAGAGCTCCCCCTGGTGTGTGGAGGAAGAGCTCCCCCTGGTGTGTGGAGGAAGAGCTCCCCCTGGTGTGGGGAGGAAGAGCTGTCCCTGGTGTGGGGAGGAAGAGCTGTCCCTGGTGTGGGGAGGAAGAGCTGTCCCTGGTGTGGGGAGGAAGAGCTGTCCCTGGTGTGGGGAGGAAGAGCTCCCCCTGGTGTGTGGAGGAAGAGCTCCCCATGGTTTGTGGAGGAAGAGCTCCCCATGGTTTGTGGAGGAAGAGCTCCCCCTGGTGTGTGGAGGAAGAGCTCCCCCTGGTGTGTGGAGGAAGAGCTCCCCCTGGTGTGGGGAGGAAGAGCTGTCCCTGGTGTGGGGAGGAAGAGCTGTCCCTGGTGTGGGGAGGAAGAGCTGTCCCTGGTGTGGGGAGGAAGAGCTCCCCCTGGTGTGGGGAGGAAGAGCTCCCCCTGGTGTGGGGAGGAAGAGCTGTCCCTGGTGTGGGGAGGAAGAGCTGTCCCTGGTGTGGGGAGGAAGAGCTGTCCCTGGTGTGGGGAGGAAGAGCTCCCCATGGTTTGTGGAGGAAGAGCTCCCCCTGGTGTGTGGAGGAAGAGCTCCCCCTGGTGTGGGGAGGAAGAGCTCCCCCTGGTGTGTGGAGGAAGAGCTCCCCCTGGTGTGTGGAGGAAGAGCTCCCCCTGGTGTGTGGAGGAAGAGCTCCCCCTGGTGTGGGGAGGAAGAGCTGTCCCTGGTGTGGGGAGGAAGAGCTCCCCATGGTTTGTGGAGGAAGAGCTCCCCCTGGTGTGTGGAGGAAGAGCTCCCCCTGGTGTGTGGAGGAAGAGCTCCCCCTGGTGTGGGGAGGAAGAGCTGTCCCTGGTGTGGGGAGGAAGAGCTCCCCCTGGTGTGTGGAGGAAGAGCTCCCCCTGGTGTGGGGAGGAAGAGCTCCCCATGGTTTGTGGAGGAAGAGCTCCCCATGGTTTGTGGAGGAAGAGCTCCCCATGGTTTGTGGAGGAAGAGCTCCCCCTGGTGTGTGGAGGAAGAGCTCCCCCTGGTGTGTGGAGGAAGAGCTCCCCCTGGTGTGTGGAGGAAGAGCTCCCCCTGGTGTGTGGAGGAAGAGCTCCCCCTGGTGTGTGGAGGAAGAGCTCCCCATGGTTTGTGGAGGAAGAGCTCCCCCTGGTGTGTGGAGGAAGAGCTCCCCCTGGTGTGTGGAGGAAGAGCTCCCCCTGGTGTGTGGAGGAAGAGCTCCCCCTGGTGTGTGGAGGAAGAGCTCCCCCTGGTGTGTGGAGGAAGAGCTCTTCATGGTGTGTGGAGGAAGAGCTCCCCCTGGTGTGTGGAGGAAGAGCTCCCCCTGGTGTGTGGAGGAAGAGCTCCCCCTGGTGTGGGGAGGAAGAGCTCCCCCTGGTGTGTGGAGGAAGAGCTCCCCCTGGTGTGGGGAGGAAGAGCTCCCCCTGGTGTGTGGAGGAAGAGCTCCCCCTGGTGTGGGGAGGAAGAGCTCCCCATGGTTTGTGGAGGAAGAGCTCCCCCTGGTGTGTGGAGGAAGAGCTCCCCCTGGTGTGTGGAGGAAGAGCTCCCCATGGTGTGGGGAGGAAGAGCTGTCCCTGGTGTGGGGAGGAAGAGCTGTCCCTGGTGTGGGGAGGAAGAGCTCCCCCTGGTGTGTGGAGGAAGAGCTCCCCCTGGTGTGTGGAGGAAGAGCTCCCCCTGGTGTGTGGAGGAAGAGCTCCCCATGGTTTGTGGAGGAAGAGCTCCCCCTGGTGTGTGGAGGAAGAGCTCCCCATGGTTTGTGGAGGAAGAGCTCCCCCTGGTGTGTGGAGGAAGAGCTCCCCCTGGTGTGTGGAGGAAGAGCTCCCCCTGGTGTGTGGAGGAAGAGCTCCCCATGGTTTGTGGAGGAAGAGCTCCCCCTGGTGTGGGGAGGAAGAGCTCCCCCTGGTGTGTGGAGGAAGAGCTCCCCCTGGTGTGTGGAGGAAGAGCTCCCCCTGGTGTGTGGAGGAAGAGCTCCCCATGGTTTGTGGAGGAAGAGCTCCCCCTGGTGTGTGGAGGAAGAGCTCCCCCTGGTGTGTGGAGGAAGAGCTCCCCCTGGTGTGTGGAGGAAGAGCTCCCCCTGGTGTGTGGAGGAAGAGCTCCCCATGGTTTGTGGAGGAAGAGCTCCCCCTGGTGTGTGGAGGAAGAGCTCCCCCTGGTGTGTGGAGGAAGAGCTCCCCCTGGTGTGTGGAGGAAGAGCTCCCCCTGGTGTGTGGAGAAGAGCTCCCCCTGGTGTGTGGAGGAAGAGCTCCCCCTGGTGTGGGGAGGAAGAGCTGTCCCTGGTGTGGGGAGGAAGAGCTCCCCCTGGTGTGTGGAGGAAGAGCTCCCCCTGGTGTGTGGAGGAAGAGCTCCCCATGGTTTGTGGAGGAAGAGCTCCCCCTGGTGTGTGGAGGAAGAGCTCCCCCTGGTGTGTGGAGGAAGAGCTCCCCCTGGTGTGGGGAGGAAGAGCTCCCCCTGGTGTGGGGAGGAAGAGCTCCCCCTGGTGTGTGGAGGAAGAGCTCCCCCTGGTGTGGGGAGGAAGAGCTCCCCCTGGTGTGTGGAGGAAGAGCTCCCCCTGGTGTGGGGAGGAAGAGCTCCCCCTGGTGTGTGGAGGAAGAGCTCCCCATGGTTTGTGGAGGAAGAGCTCCCCCTGGTGTGGGGAGGAAGAGCTGTCCCTGGTGTGGGGAGGAAGAGCTCCCCCTGGTGTGTGGAGGAAGAGCTCCCCCTGGTGTGGGGAGGAAGAGCTCCCCCTGGTGTGTGGAGGAAGAGCTCCCCCTGGTGTGTGGAGGAAGAGCTCCCCCTGGTGTGTGGAGGAAGAGCTCCCCCTGGTGTGTGGAGGAAGAGCTCCCCCTGGTGTGTGGAGGAAGAGCTCCCCCTGGTGTGGGGAGGAAGAGCTGTCCCTGGTGTGGGGAGGAAGAGCTCCCCCTGGTGTGTGGAGGAAGAGCTCCCCCTGGTGTGGGGAGGAAGAGCTCCCCCTGGTGTGTGGAGGAAGAGCTCCCCCTGGTGTGTGGAGGAAGAGCTCCCCCTGGTGTGTGGAGGAAGAGCTCCCCCTGGTGTGTGGAGGAAGAGCTCCCCCTGGTGTGTGGAGGAAGAGCTCCCCCTGGTGTGTGGAGGAAGAGCTCCCCATGGTTTGTGGAGGAAGAGCTCCCCCTGGTGTGTGGAGGAAGAGCTCCCCATGGTTTGTGGAGGAAGAGCTCCCCCTGGTGTGGGGAGGAAGAGCTGTCCCTGGTGTGGGGAGGAAGAGCTCCCCCTGGTGTGTGGAGGAAGAGCTCCCCCTGGTGTGGGGAGGAAGAGCTGTCCCTGGTGTGGGGAGGAAGAGCTGTCCCTGGTGTGGGGAGGAAGAGCTCCCCCTGGTGTGTGGAGGAAGAGCTCCCCCTGGTGTGGGGAGGAAGAGCTGTCCCTGGTGTGGGGAGGAAGAGCTGTCCCTGGTGTGGGGAGGAAGAGCTCCCCATGGTTTGTGGAGGAAGAGCTCCCCCTGGTGTGTGGAGGAAGAGCTCCCCCTGGTGTGGGGAGGAAGAGCTGTCCCTGGTGTGGGGAGGAAGAGCTGTCCCTGGTGTGGGGAGGAAGAGCTCCCCCTGGTGTGTGGAGGAAGAGCTCCCCCTGGTGTGTGGAGGAAGAGCTCCCCCTGGTGTGTGGAGGAAGAGCTCCCCCTGGTGTGTGGAGGAAGAGCTCCCCCTGGTGTGTGGAGGAAGAGCTCCCCCTGGTGTGTGGAGGAAGAGCTCCCCCTGGTGTGTGGAGGAAGAGCTCCCCCTGGTGTGTGGAGGAAGAGCTCCCCCTGGTGTGTGGAGGAAGAGCTCCCCCTGGTGTGTGGAGGAAGAGCTCCCCCTGGTGTGGGGAGGAAGAGCTCCCCCTGGTGTGTGGAGGAAGAGCTCCCCCTGGTGTGTGGAGGAAGAGCTCCCCCTGGTGTGTGGAGGAAGAGCTCCCCCTGGTGTGTGGAGGAAGAGCTCCCCCTGGTGTGTGGAGGAAGAGCTCCCCCTGGTGTGTGGAGGAAGAGCTCCCCCTGGTGTGTGGAGGAAGAGCTCCCCCTGGTGTGGGGAGGAAGAGCTGTCCCTGGTGTGGGGAGGAAGAGCTGTCCCTGGTGTGGGGAGGAAGAGCTGTCCCTGGTGTGGGGAGGAAGAGCTGTCCCTGGTGTGGGGAGGAAGAGCTGTCCCTGGTGTGGGGAGGAAGAGCTGTCCCTGGTGTGGGGAGGAAGAGCTGTCCCTGGTGTGGGGAGGAAGAGCTCCCCCTGGTGTGTGGAGGAAGAGCTCCCCCTGGTGTGTGGAGGAAGAGCTCCCCATGGTTTGTGGAGGAAGAGCTCCCCCTGGTGTGTGGAGGAAGAGCTCCCCCTGGTGTGTGGAGGAAGAGCTCCCCCTGGTGTGTGGAGGAAGAGCTCCCCCTGGTGTGGGGAGGAAGAGCTGTCCCTGGTGTGGGGAGGAAGAGCTCCCCCTGGTGTGTGGAGGAAGAGCTCCCCCTGGTGTGTGGAGGAAGAGCTCCCCCTGGTGTGGGGAGGAAGAGCTCCCCATGGTTTGTGGAGGAAGAGCTCCCCATGGTTTGTGGAGGAAGAGCTCCCCCTGGTGTGTGGAGGAAGAGCTCCCCCTGGTGTGTGGAGGAAGAGCTCCCCCTGGTGTGGGGAGGAAGAGCTCCCCCTGGTGTGGGGAGGAAGAGCTCCCCCTGGTGTGTGGAGGAAGAGCTCCCCCTGGTGTGTGGAGAAGAGCTCCCCCTGGTGTGTGGAGGAAGAGCTCCCCCTGGTGTGTGGAGGAAGAGCTCCCCCTGGTGTGTGGAAGAAGAGCTCCCCCTGGTGTGTGGAGGAAGAGCTCCCCCTGGTGTGTGGAGGAAGAGCTCCCCCTAGTGTGTGAAGGAAGAGCTCCCCCTGGTGTGTCGAGGAAGAGCTCCCCCTGGTGTGTGGAGGAAGAGCTCCCCCTGGTGTGGGGAGGAAGAGCTGTCCCTGGTGTGGGGAGGAAGAGCTCCCCTTCGTATGTGGAGGAAGATCTCCCTTGGTGTGTGGAGGAAGAGCTCCCCATGGTTTGTGGAGGAAGAGCTCTTCATGGTGTGTGGAGGGAGGTGGAGGAGCTCCCGTGGTGTGTGGAGGGGAGGTGGACGGGGATGGGGTGGGCAGGAGGAGGTCATGAGTGGAGGGGGGGAGATGGGTGGGGAGGGGAGGGAGGGTGGACATACCTGTGGCCCGGCCCAGGGATGCCAGGCTGGCTGACTGGCCCACCGCTCAACACAATGGCCGATCTCACTGACTGACTCCCGCCAGACCACGCCCCCAGCCCCGCCCACCCGGACCAGGAGCCACGCCCACCCGCCCATCCCCCCCACTCAGGCCGGGAGCCACGCCCACCGTCCGCCTACCCAGGCCGGAGGCTACGCCCACCACCCGCTCGTGCTATGGGACACGCCCACCACCTACCCGGCTCAGGAGCCACGCCCACACAGCCACTGGGTGTCGTGGTGATAGACAGACAGATGGACAGATGTGCTGATGAACGAAGTCAGAGAGAGAGAGAGAGAGAGAGAGAGAGAGAGAGAGAGAGAGAGAGAGAGAGAGAGAGAGAGAGAGAGAGAGAGAGAGAGAGAGAGAGAGAGAATTTTTGAATTATATTCTAACGTCCAATACTAATAGAACTTTATTATCGTTAGTAAACAACTTTTGAATGCCATTAAACATTGAATGTGGATAAAGAAATCATCCAAAAAAATCGCTGTCCTTGTTAACGAACTAATTCCTTGTTCTGATAATCACATTCCTTGTCCTTGTTAACAAACACATGACTCGTCTCTACATGAATTCACGATGGACTTTCCTTCTACATACACACAATAAAAACGTGGCCAGAGAGGAACTCTGTTTTTTGCTCAACGCCAAAGTTTGTGTCAGTAGTTAAGAGTTTGCTCTGCTCACGATGCTTGTCCACGGCTGGTGAGGCTGGGGAGCGGGGGAGGGGGGGAGATGCGCCCTAAACTGTCGGGAGAGAGAGAGAGAGAGAGAGAGAGAGAGAGAGAGAGAGAGAGAGAGAGAGAGAGAGAGAGAGAGAGAGAGAAGGTGCTAGACTTTGACATGAGATAAGAATAGGATGGTTGAAGAACCATTAAACATTCTTGGTTATCTTGTACATAGTCTCGTCACAAGCACTCCCTTCTGTGTGGCAGAAACAAGACATTCAGGAGTGACCTTTGTCTCCGCATCTGATTCCGACAGTAGAAGGACACTGAATGCATTTTCTAAGATATTCAACTGCAATCACATCCTCTCCAGCCGCTTTGCCGCACGCAATCTTACCCAAGACTTTCAGCACCTCTTCTCTTTTCACCAAACCACTGAATACTGGACACAGAGACGCATGGTCGTCTGATATTTTGAGAGGATATGTATTCTACGGTTAAGTTAAGATATCTGATGTAAATATATGTCGACACGTAAAAATTTCATTTTTACAACACTTACGTTATGTCAGTTATATAATCCTTCATGTTTAAGATGTTCAGTTGCATGTCTTTTGTGCTGTTTAAATTTTTTTTCTTTAAAATTTCGTGATTGAATTTTGCGTATTTTACTGCATTTTGAACAGATTCATTCAATTACTGCCTCGTTATTATTCAGTTTGACGTCTGACGTTCGTCCACTACAGTTTGGTTAGGGATATAGAATACCACATTAGTCCCTGCCTTGCCATACCAGTGTTCGGAGATTTTTGAAGCGTTTGTTAGTTCACAAGGAAAATATGATATGTTTATGGCAATGATGATGTACGTTGTGTCAACGTCATTGGTTTTCTGTGCATCACATAATTATTATTAAGCCGTTAGAAACTGAGGAGTGGGTGGTTCTGATGTCTGTTTCTTTCCCTACACTGCTAAGCTTTGGAGCTCGTTATTTTCCCGGAGCTTCTTTGAAAAACCCTCAGATTAGATTCTGTAAAAAGTATTATATTAATCATCTTAACTAACTGCAGTAAAACAGATAAATGAGTAGCTTTTTTTTTTCTTTTTTTACAAGGCCATTTAGGGTTAGGTTAGGATGGGCAGAGGTTGACCATGCTTGTATTAGTTTAGGATAAGTTAAGCTAGGTTAGGTTAGGTTAGGCAGAGGTTTACCATGCTTGTATTAGTTTAGGATAAGCTAAGTTAGGGTAAGTTAAGGTAGGATAAGTACGATTATGGTATGCTGAGCTAGGCTAGCGTACCTTACCTTCCGGTAGGTTAGACTAGGTTTGGTCACATTCAAGACCGCTGTTTAACCCCTTTAGAAGTGAACGAGTCTCCTATCTCAGGTTTAAGGCGGATGAATGATAAATGGAAGCCGTGGGGGAAACGCCTCCCAAGTGCTACAAAGGGATACTTCCTCCTCCTCCTCCTCCTCCTCATTTCTTTGCATGTATATTTCACCTCATTTACCATCATTATCGTGGTTTGATGACGACCTCGTTAACAAATAGTAATGGCTGGGAGGAAAAAGGTCGGGATGTAGGTGTGAGAGTGGAGGCAGCTCGCTTTGATGTGTGCTTTGATGATCTGATAAACGAATGTAGATGAGAGAGAGAGAGAGAGAGAGAGAGAGAGAGAGAGAGAGAGAGAGAGAGAGAGAGAGAGAGAGAGAGAGAGCAGCTACGTAGCCAGAGTCTTATATCCATGGAAATACCTGTATGAGTATCAGCGGCGCACACAATACCTCAGTTGGTATCATCTCATTTAGGAGGAAGCCTTAACACCTGCTAACACGGAGCGAGACCTCTCGCTAACCTGCTACATATAGCATCATGCTAACATTGTTAAGAATTTACCGCTCGTTTCTCGAAGCACAAGGGGGGAAGGGGGTGGGGGGGTTGAATGGATAACCTCCCTCCCTCTCCCCCTATAGTAACGTGCAAGAGTAGGCGGCGCGGTGGATCAGTGAGCAGAAGAAGCCCTTGTCCTGAGGTGATTCAAGGTGTCGGTGAAGCCTTTTAAGATTCATCATTAGCCTACCCCTTACTGGCCCCTCCTTCAGGAGGGAAGCGTCCTTGGCTTTGTGTGTGTGAAGACGCTGCAGATGCAAGAGCTAAGTCCTGTTTAAATGTGAAGTTGATAAACTATGTTGTGATGAGATTCGAAAACACGTAACGAAGCTTGGGAATAACAGCAGACCACTGGGAAGGTGGTTCGAAGCATCGAGACCAACTGTCTCAGTGCGTCATGATCAGATTCGGATTATTTTTTTTCCCGAATCCTGGGTGTTGACTGTGTGCTATAGGGGAGGATGGAGGTTGATCGGACCGACACCACTGATTCACCGCGTCATAGTGAGGTTCGAACTCGTGCACCGAAGCCCAAGAATAACAGCACCACCATTGAGGTGAGTGGTGAACCAGCTGTAGCGAGGTGATGCGGTAAGTGGGGAGGTAAGTAAGGTACCTTATTGGCTACCACGCTTCTCTAATCTTAGAATGGCCACAACCCGAGACACAGGGGTTCGAACCCGACCACCGTCGCACAGGTATGTAATTTTTTTGTTGTAGCTGAATATATTTTCTGAGAGGACATTCTAAATCTCCCCCACGTGTATGTGGTCCACTGAGAGGTGATGTACCCACGGGTGGTACATGGGCAGGTACCATAACCCACACATGGATGGTGCACATATAAATACACCACGACTGTCTATTTAAAAGAAGAATAGATGTGTGTGTGTGTTGAGGAATGGACAAGGCCCTGTGGTCGAGAGACAGAAGTGAGAGCATGTGATGACCGACCTTACCGTCTTCCCTACACAGGTTAGGAGCAAGACAGTGGTAGACACGAGGGAGTTGCCAAACAAAAGTTACCATCTTGATAAAGATAAAATATATCATAAAATGTGAATTGAATCTATGAAATGGTGGCAGGTTGTTGCCAGATGTTGTGAAAACAACAACTGATTTCATGATTTGTTTTCATGTGAATTATTGTTATTATTATTATTATTATTATTATTATTATTATTATTATTATTGTTATTATTATTATTATTATTATTATTATAATACTTTGTCGCTGTCTCCCGCGTCAGCGCGGTAACGCAAGGAAACAGACGAAAAAATGGCCCAACCCATCCACATACAAATATATTATTATTGTTATTAATATTATTATCATTATTATTATTATTGTGATATTATGATACTTGGACATTGACCGTTATTTTTCCCAGATTAGACTATGAAAATATTACAGATGTATTTTACATTACAAGAATGTATGAAGTTTGGTCAATGTGAAGATAAGAGTGTAACCTGTGCTGCAGTCTGAGGTGGACGTGTAGTGGTGACCTTTAACAACGCAAGTGGGGCTCCCTCATGGTGACCTGTACCCCCCCAGTGGTGGACGGCACACGTGATCACTGCCGGGGTGTTGCGGGGGGGGGGGGGAGTTTTACCCCAGCCTAAGCCAGGTACACATTTATTGACCGACCATGGGGAGGATGAACACCTGGGATTGCTTGTGGGCCGACTCCCGCGCTCAGGATTCGAACCCGGGCAGGGCTGTGCGTGAATCATGGTCAGAAACGCTAACCACTACATTTCGGAGGCCGGCAAGTGTGTGTGTGTGTGTGTGTGTGTGTGTGTGTGTGTGTGACTGACGGAGGCGCGGCAGGAGGACCTGAGGGGCGTCCTGGCTCTCGTGGTTGAGGGGACCACTTTATCCTGAACGTGACCATCCGTCGCGTCTTGTTCTGCCCCTCCCGTGGACATGACTGCCTCCCTCTAGGGGGTAGGAAGGAGGGGGGAGGTGGTCATGGGGGTCTACTCCCACACACCCCTTTACCCCCTTACCACGAAGGTGGGAGGAGGGGAAGAGGAGCTGGGAACATACCTCCTCAGGGGGAGGGAGTTGGTTTGGTCAAGGGGGAGCGTGTGTGAGACGTGTGGGGGGAGGAGGTGCCTCGCCAGCGTTGGTGCTTCCTGTGTTCACGTACCGTTGGCTCGTACGGGGCCTACTGTGATCATGCTGTGGCCGCTATTGAAAAGAATACTGGTATTTACTAGTGTTTGCTAGTACTGACGCTTGTACTCCTGCTAGTGTCAGAGCTAGTATTTGCTAGTACTAACACTATTATTACTGCTAGTGCCAATGTTAGTAGTACTGATGAAGCTAATGATGATATTTATTGTTAGTATTGGTTATCAGACGACTGCTGTCATTGCTAGCATGGGTGTTAGTACAGTTACGATAACGCGGGAAACGGCCAACAAATATACGGAAAACGCAGTTTGGTTTCTAGTGTTTTGATAACAAATATGATAAAGAATATGATAAATGGTGCACACACACACACACACACACACACACACACACACACACACACACACGTGTGTGTGTAAGATTTATTCTCATGTAAGATGAAATCAAGTATGAATATATCCAGTGCTGTTTGCAAGAATACATACCATGATGACAGCCAGTGTATGGAGGTAAACATAGGTCAAGAAAACGTACATAAAGGCTCGCTAGCAACGTTGATAAAACTGGTGTAGAAAAATGGTAAGACTGAACAAAGATCGAGGCCAATTTGAGGCCTGGCCTGGCCTGGTGAGGTGCATCCTTATGATCCACGACTAAGTTTAATGTTTACGTCCACCTCGCGGTGTGTTGACAAACATCTAGCGGGACGCTCACACACCTGTTGAGAAACGGAGGCCTCCTTTCCCCTCACCCCTCCCCTCCCTAACCATTCCTGGACTGTCGTATCTAAGGAGAGTCGTACCGTCGTGCTCAAGGGTCGTACAGTCGTGCCTAAGGAGGGGTTGTGCTGTAGTCGTATGAGAAAAGTTGGGAACAAAATTACTGCTGAAATAAGAGAGAAATAGGGTGATGTGTTTGTGTGTGTGTGTGTGTTTGTGTGTGTGTGGCAGAGCCGAGCCTTGGCCAGAGTGGGCAACAGAACCACTGAAGGTGGAGCATCACAACTGTAGCCATATTAGTCAACATTATTCTTATTACATTATGATAAATGGCGATACAGATATAGAAAACGTGTTGGTGGGTTGAGCTCTGTCTAGGTTTCCCAAGTCCGCCAGAGGACCATATCCTGCGTCCATAGTAGCCAGTGGAACACACACACACACACACACACACACACACACACACACACACACACACACACTACTGTTCATAATTCCGTAGGTAGTCAGGAATGATGGGCTGGTGCAGTGTGAAGCCGCCTCTACGTCCTAATGATTTAAGTGCCATTGTTCCTCGACGCCGCACCTGTGTGTTGAATATTTACGCGTCTTAACCCTGTGTCGGGAGGAGGCCAGGGAGGCGTAACCCTCCTGGGGAGGAGAGGGAACGGGGGGGGGGTGCTACTACTGGTCATGGTGGTGGGGGGGGGGTTGTAGCGACAGTGGGGGTAGTAGTGGTGGTAGTGCTGGTGGTTGTAGTAGTAGTAGTTAGTAGTAGTAGTAGTAGTAATAAGTAGTTGTAGTAGTAGTAGTAGTAGTTGACGACGATGAAAAATATCAGTAGTAAAACCATTTCCAAAATCACATTCCCATCATCACCCCAACATCATCCCAGCATCGCACCATCATCACCCCAGCACAACCCCAGCACCTCCTCAACACCACCCCAGAACCACCCCAGCATCACCCCAGCACCTCCTCAACACCACCCCAGCACCACCCCAGCATCACCCCAGCACCTCCCCAGCACCGCCACAGCAGCAGGAGCAACAACATGTCTGGCGTCCCAGCAGGTGACAGTTGGTGGGGTCTGGACACGACCCAAGACACCACACATGACGGCCCTCCCTCCCTCCACCACACTCTCCTCCCTCCCTCCCTCCCTCCCTCCACGACGTGGTGAGCACGACCGCCCCTCCCTTCATATATATATATATATATATATATATATATATATATATATATATATATATATATATATATATAGTTCGGTCACTGCACTACAGAAGCACAAAAATGTGATAGAGAAGGTCCAGAGGAGGTCAGCAAATATGGTGCCATAATAACGAGAGCTGAGCTACGGATCGGTCCAGCATGAGGATGAGAAGAGTAAGGGGTGAATTGATCACAACATTTTGTGTTTGCAAACCAGATTTATATGATGTCAGGATTGCACAATTCTTCGAATAACAACAACGAAAATATAGCAAGTAGATAGATGGAGCTAAACACTGGTTAGGAACGATGTATAGACGTCTTTCTATCACTAGAAATAGTTTTGGATGATTGAAGCACAGTAAGAGACGAAATTATAAATACTGGCATCGTACAATTGCTTAGGAAGTGATGTGGTAGAGTAGGCTCAAGAGGCGAGGTGCCATGAGTGTACAACTCCCTCCTTGTACACTGCAAATACGTATTCACAGATGTTTTAATCCACAATCATAGAAGTTAATGTACTTCTTATTTTACAGTTTCTGTTGACGTGGCAACACACATCTCCCTGAATAGTTAACTTTGTATTGAGAAGTGAAGGTTGGATTGGATTGTTGACTTCTTTCAAAGAATTTTTCCTGTAGTCTGTGGGAATTCTCTCCCAACATCACCTAATGTATCATGAATACTCTAGCGAAAAGATTACTCATTATAATCGATGAATGTTATACAGAAAGTATGATTAATCTGTGGATATAGGAAATAAAAGCACTGTGTTAGTTATTTACATTCTCTCAAAACTGTACAGAAAAATTAATGTACGAATCTTTGAGATTGTGTGTCATAGATTTTAGGATAG